>NC_079190.1:321902980-322168246 GCF_029499605.1 Hyla sarda | reverse complement strand
TGAGACAAAATACCAGCATCAGTGTGTGAAAACCTTGAAGACTTATAGAAAATGTTTGACCATTGCCATTTGACCATTGACGTCATTGCCAACAAAGGGTATATAACAAAGTATTGAGATGAACTTTTGTTATTGGCCAAATACTTATATTCCACCATAATTTGCAAATAAATTCTTTAACCACTTAAGGACTCAGGGCATAGCTATACACCCTGAGTCCCCTCCCTTTCTATAACGCAGGGCCACGGCGTTGCCCCGCATCATAAAGGGTCGGGCCTGGCCTCTAACAACGGCCGGGACCCGTGGCTAATAGCGCACGGCACTGATCGCGGTGCCATACGCTATTAACCCTTTAGACACGGCATTCAAAGTTGATCGCCACGTCTAAAGGGAAAGTAAACTACTCCCGGCTAGCTCAGACCGCTGTGGCGAAATCACAGCATCCCGAACAGCTGGAACACACAAGGAGAGCCCCTATTTTCCTCCTGCGTGTCTGACTGCCGAATGACCGCTCAGTGCCTGAGATCCAGGCATGAGCAGTCAAGCGGCAGAATCGTTGATCAATGTTATCCTATGGGGTAACAATGATCAATGTAAAAGATCAGTGTGAGCAGAATTAAAGCGTAAAAAAAAATAAATAAATAATAATTTAACCCCTTCCCTAATAAAAGTTTGAACCCCCTTTTCCCATTAAAAAAAGGAAAAACTGAGTGGGAAAAAAAACCATGCGGAAATGTCCGAATTATAAAAATACGTCATGGCGTACGTGCAAAAAAATTTCGGAGTCCAAAATAGTGTACTTTTGGCCACTTTTTATATCATTTAAAAAAGAATAAAAAGCGATCATAAACACCAATCAATACCTAAATGGTACCGCTAAAAACTTTAGATCATGGCGCAAAAAATGAACTCTCATATCGCCCCATATGCAGAAAAATAAAAAAAAATTATAGGGGTCAGAAGATGACAATTTTAAACATATACATTTTTGTGCATGTAGTTTGATTTTGTTGTACTTCTGGAAAAAATCATAACCTATATAAGTAAGCAGTGGCATAGCTATAGAGGTCGCCCTTGTGATCGGGCCCCATAGCCACTATACCACACTACGGCCGCAGGTTGGACCGAGGTTCGGGGCCTGAAGGGGAGGCTTGACACTGTGGACGCTGCCAGTACCAGGCCCGTTAGCCTCAACTCCCATCCCCCCGGCGCTAGCTTCTACCACCCCCCTTCTACCACAATTACTAAGCACACCATAACACTGTGGAGCCATACAACCCTCCCCATGTCAGCGTACGCAGCGCAGGCACCCTCCTAATGCCTGCAGCAACAGCTGTGCGCTCCCTTGTAGTGCGCATAACGCTTCCTCTGCCGTGTCCCTCCTCGCTGATCTTCATGGTGGCTGCAGGTGAGTGAAGAGGAGTTAATTTAATTTTGGGCCTGGAGGGAAGGGGGGTAATTTCGGGTCCGGAGGAGCTGGGGGCAGGTTAGATTTGGGGTCCGGAGGCAGGGTGTGTATGATGTGTGTGTATGTACTGTATGTATGGTGTATGGGTGTGTGTGTACTGTATGCATGATGTGTGTGTGTGTATGTATGGTGTATGCATGATGTGTGTGTGTGTGTACTGTATGCATGATGTGTGTGTGTGTGTACTGTATGCATGATGTGTGTGTGTGTGTACTGTATGCATGATGTGTGTGTGTGTATGTACTGTATGCATGATGTGTGTGTGTATGTACTGTATGCATGATGTGTGTGTGTGTATGTACTGTATGCATGATGTGTGTGTGTGTATGTACTGTATGCATGATGTGTGTGTGTATGTACTGTATGCATGATGTGTGTGTGTGTATGCACTGTATGCATGATGTGTGTGTGTATGCACTGTATGCATGATGTGTGTGTATGCACTGTATGCATGATGTGTGTGTATGTACTGTATGCATGATGTGTGTATGTACTGTATGTATGATGTATGCATGTGTACTGTATTTATGATGTATGTATGATGTGTGTATGTACTGTATGCATGATGTGTGTATGTACTGTATGCATGATGTGTGTGTATGTATGAATGATGTGTGTATGTATGAATGATGTGTGTGTATGTATGATGTATGAATAATGTGTGTGTGTGTGTATGTACTGTATGTATAATGTGTGTGTGTGTGTATGTACTGTATGTATGATGTGTGTGTATGTATGATGTGTGTATATACTGTATGTATAATGTGTGAATTAGAGATGAGAGAACTTACAGTAAATTCGATTCGTCACGAACTTCCCAGCTCGGCAGTTGATGACTTATCCTGCATAGATTAGTTCAGCTTTCAGGTGCTCCGGTGGGCTAGAAAAGGTGGATACAGTCCTAGGAAAGAGTCTCCTAGGACTGTATCCACCTTTTCCAGCCCACGGGAGCACCTGAAAGCTGAACTCATTTATGCAGGATAAGTCATCAACTGCCGAGCCGAGAAGTTCGTGACGAATCGAATTTACTGTAATTTCGCTCATCTCTAGGGTGAATGATGTGTGTATGTACTGTATGTATGATGTATGAATGATGTGTGTTTATGAATGATATGTGTGTAAGCAAGATGTATGTATGCATGATGTGTGGAGATGTGTGTAAGCTAGAAGGATGTATGTATGATGTGTGCAGATGTATTATGCGGGGGGATCTGGTGGCGGCGGGTGTATGTATGATGTGTTCATGTATGATGTATATGATGTGCATGTGTATGTATGTATTATGCATGTGTGTGTGTGTGAGTGTGGGAGGGGGGGGGGGGGGGCGGAGGCGCCAGGTGTGTGTATGTATGATGTGTGTATGTATGATAGAGGTGTATTTGTGATGTGTGTATGTATGTATGCTAGATGGATGTATCTATAATGGGTGGATGTATGATGTATGTGTGTATGATTGATGTATGAATGATAGGTATGTGTATGTATGATAGATGTGTAAATGATGTATAAATTAATTGTACATCTATCATACATACATCATACACACAAATATCATACATGCACCAGTCTCATACACATCATATATAAATACATATACTGTTCATCAATGTGGGGGGCCAGGAGGTGATTGGGTATGGGTGGGACTTTGGGGTCTGGAGAGTTGGGCAGAGGAGCCTAGAGCAGAATTCGGGAGTCTGGGGAGGGGGCAGAGGAGCCTGGATAGGACTTAGTGGTCTAGGGAGGGGGAAAGAGGAGCATTTAGGATGGAACAGAGGAGCCAGAAGAAGGATAGAGTGGTCTTGAGGAGGACAGAGGAGTCTGGAGTAGGGCTGGTTGGTATACCGGTTCATACCGAATACCAAAATTTTTGTGCTGCACGATATGAATTTTTCCCATACCGCAATACCGGTTTGGCCCTTCCCCCTTGGGAATGAATTATCAGCCCAGCGCAGCGCTGTCCCCACATCGGGGAACTAATCATATGTGACCCGCCAGCGCTGTTCTGCTCCCCCACCAAATCATGTTACCCACCAGCGCTGTTCTGTTCCCCCCAATTAATTATAAGCCCAGTGGGGTACTACTCACATATGTCACCCGCAAGCTCTGCCCTCCTCCTCTTTCTTGCGGGCTGCCGGCGCTGGAACTCTATACTGTACGCCAGTGGTCCCCAACCTGCGGACCTCCAGATGTTGCAAAACTACAACTCCCAGCATGCCCGGACAGCCAACTGCTGTCCAGGCATGCTGGGAGTTGTAGTTTTGCAACAGCTGGAGGTCCGCAGGTTTGAGAGCACTGCTGTACGCTGTATCCCTATGCCCAGGCTGCAAAAGATAAACAAAATAAACTTTAACTCACCTACGTCGGCCTTAAGCTGTTCCTGGAGACGGGAATGTCGGAGAGCCGTCAGCCTATCACCGGCGGCAGCGATGTTCCACCCCAGCCAGTGATAGGCTGAGCCCACTGCCCTGTAAGGAGCTCTGGCCGGCTTCTTACATGACAGTGTGTTTAACTTATCACTGGCCAACATCGCTGCGGCTGGTGATAGGCTGACGGCTGTCCGACGTTCCAGTCCCCAGGAACAGCGTGAGGCCGACATAGGTAAGTTAAAGTTTACTTTACTTATCTTTTGCAGCCCGGGCATAGGGATACAGTGTACAGCAGTGGTCTCCAACCTGCGGACCTCCAGCTGTTGCAAAACTACAACTCCCAGCATGCCCGCAGCATGCCCGGACAGCCGTTGGCTGTCAGGGCATGCTGGGAGTTGTAGTTTTGCAACATCTGGAGGTCCGCAGGTTGGAGACCACTGGTATACAGTATAGAGTTCCAGCGCCGGCGGCCCACAACAAATAGGAGGAGGGCAGTGCTGGCGGGTGACATATGTGAGTAGTACCCCGCTGGGCTGTTAATTAATTGGGGGGGGGGAGCAGAACAGCGATGACAGGTAACATGATTTGGGTGGGAGGGGGGTGGGGGGGAGCAGAACAGCTCCGGCGGTTAACACGATTTTGGGGGGGGGGGGAGCAGAACAGCGCTTGCCGGTCACATCATTTGGGGTGGGGGTGAAAGAAATAACATTATATACCGTGGAACCGCCATAAGTTACAAAAATACCGTGATATACATATTTGGTCATACCGCCCAGCTCTAGTCTGGAGGAGGACAGATGTGATTCAGCTAAACTGAGAAGAAACAGTGTGTAACAGTATTAGTATTATAGAGGGATTATAATATTTGGAAGGTACAGTGTGTTGCAGGGTTATATTCAGAGGGTACAGTGAATAGCATCGTTATTTTTGAGGGTTTATATTCAGGGGCACAGTGTGTAGTAGTATTATATTCAGGAGTACAGTGGGTGGCAGTATTACGTTCATGGGCAGTGTGGCAGTATTATATTCATAGAGTACAGTGTGTGGCAGGATTATATTCAGAGTGTACAGTGTGTGGCAGGATTGGATTCAAAGGGTACAGTATGTGGCAGGATTATATTCAGAGGGTACAGTGGGTGGCAGTATTATATTCAGGGGGTACAGTAGGTGGAAGTATTATATTCAGGGCAGGGGCGGCCATACCATATGTGCAGCCGGTTCAGTTGCACAGGGGCCCTAGCGTGTGAGGGGGCCCGCTGCCCTTTGAAAGGGCAGAGGGCCCCCTCACACAACACACACTGAGCAGCAGCGCTGCACCGCTGCTGCTCACAGTCACCAGGGCCACCATCAGGGGGGTACAACCCCTACTCCTGTAAGGGGCCCGGAGCTTCAGGTGTGTTTTTTTTTCTTCTTGTCAGTGAGTGACTGTGTCTGTCACTCACTGACCGCTGGGGGCCGCCACTGTGCATTGCTCATTGACTGACTACATACAGTCAGCCAATCAGTCAGACTACAGTAGCGTGCCCCGCACATACCTCCATGACGAGCATCTGCAGGGCCCCCTTCCCCGTCTTATGCCAGCCCCCCTCATCGGAAACAAAAGAAAGAAAAACTTTACTGACGGCACTGCTCCTGCCCAGCATTCCTCCCGCCCCGGCGCCGCTCCGAGCTGTACACAGTATACAAAGCAGGCCGTGACCTCTGCCTTGACGACATCACTCACGGATGCCTGGCCTGTGGAGAAGATAGGACGTGACCCGTTGGACATGGTGTGTATCTCTTTTGTTATTTTTGTCTGGGGGGCGGCGGGGGGTGGCGGATACACCAGTGTTTACAAATCAGTGTGCCTCCAGCTGTTGCAAAACTATAACTTCCAGCATGCCTGGACAGCTAGAGACTGTCCGGGAATGCTGGGAGTTGTAGTTTTGGACCACCTGGATACACCAGTGTTTACAAATCAGTGTGCCTCAAGCTGTTGCAAAACTATAACTTCCAGCATGTCTGGACAGCTAGAGACTGTCCGGGAATGCTGGAAGTTGTAGTTTTGGACCACCTGGAGAGACACTGTTTTAAAAACACTGCCTTAGTCAGTATTTTCCAACCTAGGCACTTCCAGCTGTTGCAAAACTACTAGCTGTCCAGGCATGCTGGGAGTTATAGTTCTGCAACAGCTGGAGGCACTCAGGTTTGGTAGGTAGGTCCTTAGTCCATTGTTTCCCAACCTGGGTGCCTCCAGCTGTTGAAAAACTATAACTCCCAGCTTAAGACTGTCCGGGCATACTGGGAGTTGTAGTTTTGCAACAGCTGGAGGCACCCAGGTTGGGAAACACTGACTACGGCAGTGTTTTCGAAACATTGTCTTGCCAACTGTTGCAGAACTACAACTCCCAGCATGCCCGGACAGTCTTAAGCTGGAAGTTAGAGTTTTGCAACAGAAGGTGGCATTTTGGTGGGTAGTTGGGCCCTTAGTCCAGTGTTTCCCAACCTGAGTGCCTCCAGCTGTTGCAAAACTACAACTCCCTCATGCCCAAAAAGCCAAAGTCTGTTTGGAAAACACTGGACTAAGGAGCTACCTACCAAATGTAACGTGGCCACCCACCTACCAACCAAACATATACCTGCCTACCTACCAACCAAACATATTACCTACCTAGCAAACGCTTTTCCTGCCTACCTAACAAACGTATAACCTACCTACCTAGCAGCAAACCTTTTACTTGCCTTCCTACCAACTGAACTTACTACCTGCCTAAATAACTTGCAGACTTACTACTTGCCTACCTACTTTGAGAATGTTCTACCTACCTAATTTACTACTTGCAAACGTACTACCTGCTTACCTAGCAAACATATTACCTGGGGGGGGGGGGGGGCAGGCATATTCTTTGCACAGGGGCCCTCTGTTGTCAGTGTCCGCCCCTGATTCAGGGGGTACAGTGCGTGGCAGTATTATATGCAGGAGGAACAGTGGATGGTAGTTTTATATTCAGGAGCACAGTGGTTGGAAGTATTATATTCAGGGGGTACAGTATTTGGCATTTTTATAATAATTATTGTCTTTATACAGAGGATGAAGATCTGCTGACAAATTAAGAAACCAATGATGTTCCGGCATCAGACTCTGCAGAGAAGATGGTGTCTGAACCAGATGGAGAAGAAAAGGAAAGACAACATAGACGTCACTCAGGTCACTAATATCATTGCGTGTTTTCCTGACTGTCCCATCACAGCTGTAGTCACTTGTTAGTTCTGCAGGGATGATGGGTGACTCTGTACCCTGATCTTTGGCTCGCCAGCTGTTGCAAAACTACAACTCCCATAATGCCTGAGGCTTTCCAGACATGAGGGGAGTTATAGCTTTACAACAGCTAGAGAGCAACTGGAACCAAGGTGATTCATGGGGTCCCAACAGTTGCATCCCCACTAGAAAAATTAGCTGCTTATTCTTAAATGCCTGGGCCTATGTTGTGTCTGTCCAGCCGTGCCTGTTAGTCACTTATATTGTTGTGTCCCATCAGATATCTTTGTGCGGCCGAGAAAGGGGTCATATGGAATTGGGGAAGAGGGTCGTCAGGTGGTAGAAGGGTCCCAGGGTAATCTTTTGCACCAGGGCCCTGTGGTTTTTAGCTACTCCCCTGTAAGTATGACATAATTTTAATCGTATGGACCTAAAGAATAAAGAGAAGGTGTAATTTTTACTGAAAAATTTACTTTGTAGAGATGGAAGCCCCCAAAAATTACAAAATGGCGTTTTCTTAAATTTTGTCACACGACGATTTTTTCATTTTTGCTGTAGATTTTTGGGTAAAAGTAGAATTGGTGGCGCAAAAAATAAGCCATCATATCGATTTTTAGGTGCAAAATGATTTTTCAAAAGATGAGGAGGAAAAAACAAAAGTGCAAAAATGGTAAAACCTTCAGTCCTTAAGGTTCAAAATCAGACAATGTGATTTTATGGATTTTTTTTCTCATTATGTCTCTTATAGTTCAGGTATATTTATGATGAAAATTACAGGCCTCTCTCATCTTTTTAAGTGGGAGAACTTGAACAATTGGTGGCTCACTAAATACTTTTTTGCAAAGAAAAAGAAACACGGGGGGCACTCACATGTCTTGAATCCGTTGCTGGCTTCTTTATTCAGGGTGCAAAGGAACACATGTTCTGGCGGGGCGCCAGGAGAGAACGTGTGGTCACGATAGCTATTTGGTGCCATTCCCGGCACTTCCTCAGGTCACGCCTACCTTTGTGTAAGGGGTCAGGTGAAATACTTCCTGAACACCTACGCCAATAGGTTAGGGCGTTCCACTTAACAACATCTACAATTAACAACAATACACAAGGAGCAAAAATATAGAAGAGAACAGTTTTACCATACAAATATGATAGCAATAATAATGATCTGACCTTTAACATATAAATACACACATATCGAGACGATTATTCAGACCACGAATGCCTACCTGAAGTATGTTGCGAGTTATTATCGTTTTGTGGATGACATATTCATGGTATGGACAGGCTCAGTGCTAGAGTTCCAGGAGTTTGTATCAACACTTAACAGAACAAATGAAATGAACTTGTGCTTCACATCCAAGGTAGGGAACGAAAAACTAGAATTTCTTGGCGTGCTTGTGGTGATAGAAAATGGAGGCACTGTTACTAGGGGCTATCGCAAGCCAACAGCCTCCAATTCTTTCCTTCATTATGGGAGCTATCACCCCCAGCACGTCAAGAAGGCAGTGCCTTATGGGCAATTCCTCAGATTGAGGCGGATTAACAGCAAGGAGGAAGATTTCCTCTCCCAAACACAGGATCTGTTGAATCGTTTACTTGCTAGAGGATATCCCAAAAGAGTTCTTGTTAAATAATTAGAAAAAGCAAAGAAACAAGATAGAAGGTCACTTCTGACAGGTAGCAAAAAATATAAAAACCAAACAACTACAAAGATTAGAACACAGAATGAAGATAGATACTCTTCCCATCCTTAACCCCTTAAGGACTCAGGGTTTTTCCGTTTTAGCATTTTCATTTTTTCCTCACCACCTTCTAAAAATCATAACGCTTTCAATTTTGCACCTAAAAATCCATATGATGGCTCTTTTTTTGCGCCAATTCTACTTTGCAGTGACAGTCATTTTACCAAAAAATCCACAGCGAAACGAAAAAAAAAAAATCATTGTTCGACAAAATTGAAGAAAAAAATTTCATTTTGTAACTTTTGGGGGCTTCCGTTTCTACGCAGTGCATTTTTTGGTTAAAATTACACCATATCTTTTTTCTGTAGGTCTATACGGTTAAAATGATATCCTACTTATATAGGTTGGATATTGTCGTACTTCTGAAAAAAATCATAACTACATGCAGGAAAATGTATACGTTTAAAATGGTCATCTTCTCACCCCTGTAACTTTTTTATTTTTCCGCATACAGGCCGGTATGAGGGCTAATTTTTTGCGCCGTTGATTTTTGTGTTGATCGCTTTTTATTAATTTTTTTTACGATATAAAAAGTGACCAAAAATACGCTATTTTGGACTTTGGAATTTTTTCAGGCGTACGCCATTGACCGTGCGGTTTAATTAATTATATAATTTTATAGTTCGGACATTTATGCACGCGGCGATACCACATATGTTAATTTTTACTTTTATTTACACAGTTTTTTTTATGGGAAAAGGGGGAGTGATTCAAACTTTTATTAGGGAAGGGGTTAAATGACCTTTGTTAACTTTTTTTTGTCACTTTTTTTTTTTTTTGCAGTGCTATAGCTCCCATAGTGAGTCCTCAAATGGGCACTGTCACCAACTTTATTTTTTGATATGTTGTAGTACTTATGTACTACAACATATCTCTAATATACTTTTATTTATTTATTTTTTCATTAGTGGCCGGCTGCAGCCTGGCGTGACGTCAAGCCTGAAAAAGGACTGATTTTGGAGTGGCAATCAGTCCTTTTTCAGTTAGGCTGCACTCGCTCCCTGCCTGTCAATCATACAGGCGGGAGCGGGCGCATTGGCCACTCCTCCCGCACATCGCCGCCGCCACCTCGTCGCCGCTGTCCCTGCACGCCCGCTGCCGGACTCTGCAGTAACTGCAAGTGTCATGAGGGAACGGGGTATGCGGGGCGTTTAGGAGGGAACGGGCTAGGGGGAAGGAGGGAACGGGCTAGCGCCGTAGCGGGGGGGGGGGGGGGGGGGGGTAAACGGGCTAGCGCCGCTTGTATCTAACTAATAGTTTATCTACACAAGGTGCCTCCAGCTGTTTCAATACTACAACTCCCAGCATGCCCTGACAGCCAATAGCTGTCAGGGCAAGCTGGGAGTTGTAGTGGTGAAACAGCTGGAGGCACCCTGTGTAGATGAACCAAGGGCGGAAGTCCCCCCCAGCAGGCATCAGTGACGTGGTGCCTGCTGGGGAAGTCTGCCTGGTAGTGAGCACACTGCCAGGCAGACAAAAGGCATTTTTAATATAGTAAAAATAAAAATTTAAAGCAGGGAGGGGGTTAGGGATAGATTGGCAATAGGCAGGGACAGAAAAAAAAATAGGATGGTGGGAGCTACCCTTTAAGAGGTTAAATATTGTTTCCAGTAATGCCTCAGTACAACAATTTACAGATAGACCTCCCTCTTCCTCCCATAGTTTGTTGTTGTCTGAATCCACTTCCCGTTTTTCTTTTTAATTTTCTTTTAGCCCAATGGCCCAGCAGATTAAAAAAATCTATCAGCGATAATTGGTTCTTGGTCCAAAATGATGTTGACCTGGCAGAGAGTGCTAGGTAAAAATGCTTGGTAGCTTTTAGAAAATGCAGAAATATAAAAGATGTCCTACTGAGCAGTAAACTTAAAATTGGTTGAATAAGTCATTATGCCCCGGGATGTATAGATGCGGTACCTGCAATTGGTGCACCCAAGCATGCACAGACAAAAATGTGACATTAGGAGGTGTGTGTGTGGTGTCCCGGTATTATTTCATATGTTACCTTTGTAGAGGTCCCTAGGAACGTCGGGGTCCCTCTTCTGTAGTTATCCCCTTGTCACCCCTGTTAGACGATGACTATATAGAAGTTCTTATAAATATAAGTATAGATATATGTATATATGTAATTGCCTACCTGTTCAAGCGTAGCAGGACCTGCGGGTCACGTGATTAGGTTAGAACTCTATGGTTTGCTACAGGACCTTTGGCGGTTCCCATGATGTGATCACCCACAATCCATTGTAACAGTGAGTGACAGCTGTATGGACCAATCTAAAATGGCTCAGCCCCCTGCCCATATAAGGGAGCTGCAGCCATTAATCTCTCTCTTGTTCCTGTGCTGCCAAGCAAGCAGCATCTCTCTTGGGTTGCTGATTCTGGAAGAGGTAGGACCTCCGCAGCTTACAAGACGATTCACTAGGCCAAAGCCTTGCGGCCTCGGCCTCTAACATAGCGGATATACTAAGCAATTCCCCGCTACTCACCGAAAGATCACTGGACCTAAACGCACCCTTAAACCCAGCGAATCTATGCTACAAAATCTCTAAGAAGCTAAATTGAGCTTATCTGATCCCAACCAACTGTCAATCGCTGCTCAGCTATATCTGTAGAGACTCTGTTATCTGGACTGTTACTATTGCTGCATGTACAGAAATTCTTCAGTAAAAGTTCCTGCAAGTTTTCAGTTAACAGTGGTTGTGGACAATCCTTTATTTCTGCATCAACTATTGCTCTTGGGAAGGGTGGCAATAGGCCTATCAAGATTACAGTATTTAACCCTCACCCTGGCGTCACGAGTGACAAGGGTTAACAGCGCCCTTTATTATTCCGAACAGCAACACCCTAACTACCCTACACCCCCCAAGGCTTTATCCCAATCCACCACCACGTGTCTCTCCAAAAGACGTAGTATGCTGTAGAACCAGCAATGTAATTTATGCCATATTCTGTTCATGTTTCTATATAGGGTGCACAATTAGACCCCTTAACGTCTGGTTTAGAGAGCATACCCGTTCGATTTACAACCAAGAAAGGATCCCCTAGACTCCTTTCACATGTGGTGGAAGAACATAGAGGAGACGCAGGGATTTTAAGGTTCATGGTACTAGAAAAGGTTGTTACACCCTTAGGGATTGATAGCCGAAAATTACTTCAACGCTAAGCGAGATGGATCATACGGACCAATGCAGAGGGAAAACTCAGTCTGAATGATCGTCTCGATATGAGCGTTTTATCTGTTAAAGGTCAGATCATTATTATTGCTATCATATTTGTATGGTATAAACTGTTCTCTTCTATAAATTTAGCTCCTTTTGTATTGTTGTTAATTGTAAATGTTATTGTTATGACTTTTATGTAAACAGTTATGTAAAAGTGTGGAATGCGCTTACCTATTGATGTAGGTGTTCAGGAAGTATTTCACCTGACCTCTTACACACAGGTAGGCGTGACCTGAGGAAGTGCCGGGATCGGCACGAAATAGCTATCGTGACCACACGCTTTCTCCTGATGCCCTGCCAGAACATGAGTTCCTTTGCACCCTGAATAAAGAAGCTAGATAAAGAAGCTAGCAGCTGATTCAAGATATGCGAGTGCCCCCGTGTTTCTTTTTCTTTGATATTTCAGATTGCCTTTTCTCTATATGGCTGGAGCACCTGTTGGGATCAGAATTGGCAGAGATGCAGTCCTGCCGCTGCTTCAACTGTGAGATCCAGAGCACTAGTAACATTGTTTCACCAGTGCCAGCACCTGTTTCTCTTTCTGCAAGAAATACTTTTTTGCCCCACTGTGTTACAGCTTAAACCCCTTCTTTAAATCCACCAATAAAACGTAGCTATTAAAATGAATTCTACTGTGAGTCACACATTTAAATGACAGCCTGTGTGTGTAATGATTCATTACTTTGTTCATATATGACAGTGTACAGTTCACTAGTTAGTAATATCCAATGTAATACAATTAAATGATCCAGTGGCCTGCAGCACCACTGAATGACACACAGAGCCACATGGTTAAAACCAGAATTATGCCCTCTCTACATGTAATGTTACTTCCGTAACATCTTCAGGAGGGATTATTGGTATCAACTAATGCCACCAACCTGCAAAGTATTTATGTAATCTGGGATTAGTTATTATGATAGATGACATAAATACTGAGCAGGTTGTCGGCACAACAGAACACTTTATACATTTCCCCGATTGTGCCTTCTGTTGGGGGGCAGAGGTTGCAAGCTTTCCTGGCATATACATCAAATACCTGCACCCGAATGGTTTTAAAAAATACTTCCAGGGTCAGATAACCTGCAAGTTAATCAACTAGACAAAATATTTCCCATGTAACAAATTGAACTCCATATAAATAAAAGTACATAACTTTCTGCATACTGAACACAATACTGACCTGCAAAAAGCAGAGTAAAGATGATAGTCAGTTGGTAGACAGCATGTCCCAGAATGTTTTTCATCATAGTACGTGAGATGAGTGGCTTGTTTCGACCATATGGTTTACGCAGAAGTAGCGATTCTGTTGGAGGCTCAGTGGCAAGTGCAAGGGATGCAAATGTATCCATGATCAAGTTAACCCAAAGCATCTGCACAGCTTTTAGTGGAGAATCCTGCAAAAATGCAATTAATAACTATTAACACCCAGGGAGGATAAAAAACAATGTGGTAAAAAACACAAAAACCTGGGGAGGTGCAAAAGATTTTTGCATTGGGAGTACCATTTTGTAGCAAAAGTAAGAAGGCTCAGGAGTGGATAATGTGAAGGGCTTTTACCTGTTATGAAACCAGTGGCGAGCCCTCTTTTTACATTGCATTGTGTAGTGTTCATCAAAGGTATACATCAAGATAGTTCCTATACATTGATGCCACATAGTGGCGTCCACTATACTGTATATGGCCCTAAGGAATAGTGCAAGAGATACACTTTTTGCCTCTGTTGGGGAAAGGAGGTCTATAGATATTTTTACAGTAAATGTCAGGAAATTTCTTGATATATACAGCGACATAAAAAATGTGGTGTGAAAAGAGAATTAATAATCCATTAAAATGGCAGTGACATTATTATAAAATTGGATAAAAGTAAAATATTCATATAATAGCTTTCAATTTACATGGAATGGGGAAATGACAATACATGATGTCAAGAAGACCAGCCACTTGTGGCAGAAAAAGGAATATTCCTAAATGTGTATGAACCAGTATCTATGATATCATGGGGGTAGCAAATTGGAAATGGGACTTGTGTTATGCAACATAGGGCCATATGTTTTGCAACAGTGGGCCATAGGACCCCTTGAAAATCAGTTTTAAAGGCGCCTTAAGGGTCTATACACATGTATAGTATCCTTTGCATATTTGATGTTCAGGAATCAAAGCAGTGTTTAGTCATTTAGTTAACACTGAACTCTAAAAATCTGCAGCTTCAAATCCTGCACATTAAATGTACCGTATATATGTGTGAATACACCCTAAAGCAGCACCCGCTGCAAGTGGACAGTCTGGCAAGGAATAATAGATTGTCTTAGAGTAACGAGTATATCAAAGCATTAAATCGCATTGGGACATCCCCTATAGGGTTTTAAGAAATATTAACATAACTTAAAAAAATAAAGTGCACAGCTAAAAAGTTCTATAAAAAGTAGATTTGTTTTCTAAAAAGAGAAAAAAAAATTATAATTAATACACATTTATGATATATTGTATGGACTTGAGCAATAAAGCTAACAATATTGAAAATGCATTGTGAATGCAGACCACTTGCAGAAATGACCCCCCCCCCCCTCATCCAAAAAATAATGAATTACCGTATTTATCGGCGTATAACACGCACTTTTTAGGCTAAAATTTTTAGCCTAAAGTCTACCTGCGTGTTATACGCCGATAAGCCGCTGCAGTTAAATGATTTAAAGCGGGCGCTTTAAATCGATGAACTGCAGCGGCTTTGCAGGTGCAGAGACCACCAGCGCTGCCGGCTTCTCTGCCCCTGACTGCCCTGGGGTCTAGAGCCCTGCTGCCGGCCCTTCTCTCCCCCTGGCGCCGGCAATGGGGCAACGTCACGTCATTGCGCCGCGCCGTGCAGCGCATAGCAACGACGTATGGGACGCACACCGGAGGCCTGAAGCAGCGCGGACCCGACCCCGGCAACAGGTAATTTTGCAACCGGGGAAGGGGGGAGGCAACGGGGCAGCGGCGCCGGCAATGGGTGCCGCTGCCTCTTCTCTCCCCCTGGCTGTCAGCGCCGCTGCCCCATTGCCGGCGCCGCTTCTCTCCCCCTGGCTATCGGTGCCGGCAATGGGGCGCCGACACCGATAGTCAGAGGGAGAGAACGGGCAGCGGCGCCGATAGCCAGCGGGAGAGAAGCGGCGGCAGCAGGGCTCTAGACCCCAGGAAAGACAGGGGGAGAGAAGCGGGCAGCGACGGCCTCTCTACCCCTGCCTTTCCTGGGGGTGTATCGGGGTATACGCATGCACACACACGCACCCTCATTTTACCATGGATATTTGGGTAAAAAACTTTTTTTACCCAAATATCCTTGGTAAAATGAGGGTGCGTGTTATAGGCCGGTGCGTGGTATACCCCGATAAATACGGTAACTAAAACAACAACAAGCTACCTTACATGGATGGAAAATGGTTATTGTTCTTGAAATGCAACACCACACAAATATAAATTTTACCATAAAACATATTTGCACTGTAAAAAAAAATTAAATGTATAAAAAAAAACAAAAAACAAACAAACAACCAAAACATCTATTTAATATCTCTTATAAATACCAAGTCACAGTATAAAGACGAAATGTAAAAAGGCATGAAGTGAACCCAAAACAATGGCTGAAATTGCTGTTTTTGTTTTGTTTGCTATTTTTTTTTAAATAACATTAATTAAAGATAAGGCAGACATCACAACATCATGCGGCAGAGAGTTCCATAGTCTCACTGCTCTTACGGTAAATAATTTCTGTCTGTGATGATGGTGAAAACTTCTTTCCATAGAGAATGCCCCCTTGTCATGGTTATCTGCCTAGGTTAAAAAGATCACTAGAAAGATCTCTGTACTGTCCAATCATATATTTGTACATTGTAGAAAAGATATCTTTGAGGCGACTTGATAAACTAAATAACCCCAAGCTTGATAACCTGTCTTGGTACTGTAATCCTCCCATACCATTAACCCCTTATGGACCAAGCCCATTTTCACCTTAACCCCTTCCCGCAGAATGTCATATATAAACGCCGGGTTGTGTAGTGCGTTCGCGCATTCCGACGTTTATAAAGGACATGCAGTTAACCCGGCGCTGCGCAGCAGCGCAGGGGTTAACAGGTAGAAGTCCCGCGGCCAGCGGCGGGAGACAAGTTCTGCTTGACATCCCAGGACCATCTGTGATTGGTCTTGGGATTAGAGCCCTATGATTGGTCCCTGTGGACCAATCACAGTGTATCAGCGTCTTTGTTACACTAACACCGGCTCCGAAGCTTTCAGTTCGTTCTGAACAGCGATCGTAGCCGGTGTTAGTGTTAGGACAGAAGACAGAAGAGTGTAAAAAAGCTTTTCTAAAAGCTAAAAATTAAAGTGAAAGTAAAAGAACCCCCCTGTAGTTCCGCTTACCCTGCTGCTGCTGCCGCCGTCTGAAGTCTGCAGCCTGTCCGATCTGACAGGCTGCAGTGAAGATCCTAGTGACTGTCACTGAATAGAACAGTGACAGTCTAGTGCCCATCAGTGCCCAGTAGTGCCCCTTCCAATTGCTGTCCTCCCTGTCTGAAGTCTGCAGCCTGTGTAATCTGACAGGCTGCAGTGAAGATTGTAACTTGTAACTGAATATAGTTACATTCTACAGTACAGTACAGTACAGTAATAAAGTTTCAGTGCCCATCAGTGCCCCTTATCCTGCTGCTGATTCATTCATTCGTTCATTCATTAATTTGTTCATTCATCAGCTGCTGTAATCTGTGAAGAAATTGAAGTCCGTCACTGACCATAACAGTGACAGTGAAGAATAATATAAATTAGTCAGTGCCCCTGAAGTGACTGTCACCCCCCCATCACCACCTCGCACACCTCCATACTACCCTGTTACGTTTTTACCTAGTGCGTCACTGATTTGTGACAGCAGTGACAGTTCGCCGCTGTTTTTTTTTTACTTCTAGTGGCGCTTTTTGTTTCAGTTTTTCCGTTGTTATAAAAAAAAGTAAAAAAGAAAAAAATATATATAATTATATATATTTGCCATTTGTGACATCTTATAGTACTAGTGGTGCTGTTACAGTTTCAGTTTTTTTGATCCATACTCTCCTAACCGCGAGCTTAGTTATAGGGATTTAGGACAGCGGTGACAGTTCGCCACCGTTTTGTTGTTCGTACCGCGGTTACATTTTGGTTATTTGGTTCAGTAAAAAAATTTTTTTTTAAAGTAAAAATTTTTTTAAATAAATAAAAATACAAAAAATAAAATAGCTCTAGTGTTGTACATCAGAGACACTTCACCACTTATAGTGTCATCCAATATGTCAAGGCGTCGCATGTACAGCACCGAGGAGGCATCTTCTTGGCATCTTCCTCTGGATCAGATAGCGGTGAAGAGTTGCTATATTTGCCCTCTTCTTATTCCTCCTCCGCTGATTCTGACGAGGAACCTCCCCGCCACCGCCCTAGGCCAGGTCCTAGTACCAATATTGAGCCAGGTCCTAGTGCCATCTCTGAGTGGGCTCCAGCTTCAAACTTTATACCCAATTTGCCTGAGTTTGTGGCCACTGCAGGCATTCGTGTTAACACACCGAGGGGTTAAAAGAAGCAGATTTTTTTCAGCTCTTCTTTTCAGAAGAGTTGATTAATTTGATAATGGAGGAAACCAACCGGTATGCTGAGCAATTCATTGCGGCCAATCCACAGGCATATCATGCTAGGCCTTACCAATGGACGCCAACCAATGCACTAGAGCTAAAAAAAAATTTCGCCTTTTGTTTAACATGGGCATAATTAAAAAGCCCACAATTCGCTCCTATTGGAGTAATGATATGCTTACTCCACTGTACCGGTCGGTCATGCCAAGGGCTCGGTTTTAAGTTCTCCTCAAATTTTTACACTATGCTAATAATGAAAATTGTCCACCCCCCAGTGATCCAAATTTTGATCGCATATATAAAATTCGGCCCCTTGTTAATTATTTAAATCAAAAATGTTCAGAAGTGTACACCCCAGAAAAAGAGATTGCAGTGGACGGATGTCTTGTGCACTTCAAAGGAAGGTTGCACTTTAGGCAATACCTGCCTAACAAACGGGCCAGGTATGGGGTAAAACTGTATAAATTGTGCGAGAGCGCAACCGGCTATACGCACACATTCAGAGTCTATGAGGGGAAAGACTCTAAAATAGAGCCCCCAGAGTGTGTGTCCCCCGTACTAAAAACAACGCGAAAAATAGTGTGGGATCTAGTTCACCACCTGCTAGATCAAGGGTATAACATCTACCTTGATAATTTTTACACTAGCGTCCCATTACTAAAATGCCTGTTTGCCAAGGGTACTGTGGCCTGTGGTACCATCAGGCGAAATCAAACGATCTGCCTAAAGTTTTTGTACGGCAAAAGTTGAAGAAGGGGGAAAGCAAGGCTGTGTGCAAGGACAACATGATGCTTGTGAAGTACCAGGACAAGCGTGATATTCTTGTACTAACCATCTTATACCAAGACCGATCCACCCCTGTCCAAGTCCGTGGTACCACAGAGTGCCCCTAAACCTGTGTGTATCCAGGACTATAATAAGTTCATGGGAGGGGTGGATCTGTCAGATCAGGCCTTGCAGCTGTACACTGCCCTACACAAAACTAAGACCTGGTATAAAAAATTGCCACTGCACCTCTTCCAAATTACCATGTACAATTCATATGTGGTGTACAAAAGTGCAAGAAATACATGCACATACCTGCAATTCCAGGAAAATGTTATTAAGGACTTTCTGTTTGGGGATCCGGAAGGGGAGGGAAGCAGAGCCACAGGATCGGAGAACAGAATAGTTCCAGGGCAACATTTTCCTGTGGTAGTTCCCCGTAGAGAATCGGGGAGTAGGCAACAGAAAAGGTGTCAGGTTTGCTCCAAGCGTGGCATTAGAAAATGTACTATATACCACTGTGAGACATGTCCCCACAAACCCGGTCTGTGCATTGAAGACTGTTTTAAAATCTATCACACAACATATGATATCTAAATTTGTCCCCTTTAATTATTTTTAGAATTACTTTGGATAACTCTACCCAATGCACCCTTGGAATGACATGTGAGCAATTAATTTATTTTCCCCTTTTTCTCCACTAAACGATTTCAAAAAATCTAATTGGCAAACCCCTAATAAAACTAAAAATTCCCATTATACCCCTAGATGAATACCTTGGCAGGTATAGTTTTATTTTTACCATCTTGCTAAACCCCTAAACAAAACGTAAAAAAATTTCCATTATACCTCTAGATGAATACCTCAGCAGGTTCCCGCTGTTCTGGCACCATAGGGGCTTCCTAAATCCGACATGCCCCCCAAAAAATTCTATCTCCAAATTTTGCTCCTTCCCTTCTGAGACCTGTTGTTCATCAGCAAAGCATTTTACGTCCTTTTATGGGTTATTTCCTTGCTAAAGGGAAATGGGGCTACAAATTTTGGGGTGATTTTTCAGCTATAACCCCTTGTAAAAATGCAAAATTTGGGGGGAAAACAAGCATTTTAGTGAATTTTGTTATTTTTTTTTTACATATGCAAAAGTCGTGAAACACCTGTGGGGTATTAAGGTTCACTTTACCCCTTGTTACGTTCCCTGAGGGGTCTAGTTTCCAAAATGGTATGCCATGTTGAGTTTTTTTTTTTGCTGTCCTGGCACCATAGGCTCTTTCTAAATGCGGCATGCCCACAGAGCACTTCCAAAAAGCCAAATGTGACTCCTTCTCTTCTGAGACCTGTAGTGCACCAGCATAGCACTTTTCACCCCCATATGGGGTGTTTTCTGAATCGGGAGAAATTGGGCTTCAAATTTTGGGGGGTAATTTCTGCTTTAACCCTTTGTAAAAATGTAAAATTTTTGGGAAACCAAGCATTTCAGGTAATTATTTTTTTTTTTTTACATATGCCAAAGTCGTGAAACCCCTGTGGGGTATTAAGGTTCACTTTACCCCTTGTTACGTTCCCTGAGGGGTCTAGTTTACAAAATGATATGCCATGTGCTGTCGTGGCACCATAGGGGCTTCCTAAATGCAGCATGTCCCCAGAGCAAAATTTGCTTCCAAAAAGCAAAAATGTGACTCCTCCTCTTCTGAGACCTGTAGTGCGCCAGCATCGCAATTTTCACTCCCATATGGGGTGTTTTCTGAATCGGGAGAAATTGGGCTTCAAATTTTGGGTGGTAATTTCTGCTTTAACCCTTTGTAAAAATTTTGGGAAACCAAGCATTTTAGGTAAATTTTTTTTTTTACATATGCCAAAGTCGTGAAACCCATGTGGGGTATTAAGGTTCACTTCACCCCTTGTTACGTTCCCCAAGGGGTCTAGTTTCCAAAATGTGATGCCATGTGTTTTTGTTGTTGTTGTCCTGGCACCATAGGGGCTTTCTAAATGCGGCATGCCGCCAGAGCAAAATTTGCTTCCAAAAAGCCAAATGTGACTCCTTCTCTTCTGAGACCTGTAGTGCGCAAGCAGAGCACTTTTCACCCCTATATGGGGTGTTTTCTGAATCGGGAGAAATTGGGCTTCAAATTTTGGGGGGTATTTTCTGCTATTACCCTATTTTAAAATGTAAAATTTTGGGAAACCAAGCATTTTAGGTAAAAAAAAAATTATTTTACATATGCAAAAGTCGTGAAACACCTGTGGGGTATTAGGGCTCACTTTATTCCTTGTTACGTTCCCCGAGGGGTCTAGTTTCCAAAATGGTATGCCATGTGTGTGTTTTTTTTTGCTTTTCTGGCACCATAGGGGCTTCCTAAAGGTGACATGCCCCCAAAAACCATTTCAGAAAAATTTTCTCTCCAAAATCCCATTGTCGCTCCTTCCCTTCTGAGCCCTCTACTGCGCCCGCTGAACACTTTACATAGACATAAGAGGTATAAGAGGGCTACAAATATATGTGTTATATATATATATATATATATATATATATATATATATATATGTTCTCCTTTTACCCCTTGTAAAAATTCAAAAATTGGGTCTAAAAGAACATGCAAGTGTAAAAAATGAAGATTTTGAATTTTCTCCTTCACTTTGCTGCTATTCCTGTGAAACACCTAAAGGGTTAAAACACTGACTGAATGTCATTTTAATACTTTGGGGGGGTGCAGTTTTTATAATGGGGTAATTTATGCGGTATTTCTAATATGAAGACCCTTCAAATCCACTTCAAAACTGAACTGGTTCCTGAAAAATAGCGAGTTTGAAAATTTTTTGAAAAATTGGAAAATTGCTGCTGAACTTTGAAGCCCTCTGGTGTCTTCCAAAAAAAATAAATAAATAAAAAAAAAACATTAAGTAGACATATTGTATATGTGAATAATAAAAAAAAAAAAATTTGGAATATCCATTTTCCTTACAAGCAGAGAGCTTCAAAGTTTGAAAAATTGAAAATTTTCTATTTTTTCATGACATTTTTGGATTTTTCACCAAGAAAGAATGCAAGTTACCACAAAATATTATCACTATGTTAAAGTAGAATATGTCACGAAAAAACTATCTCAGAATCAGAATGATAGATAAAAGCATTCCAGAGTTATTAATGTTTAAAGTGACAGTGGTCAGATGTTCAAAAAACGCTCTGGTCCTTAAGGCCAAAATGGGCTTGGTCCTTAAGGGGTTAAGGACCAGAGCGTTTTTTGCACATCTGACCACGGTCACTTTAATCTGTTGGGGACTCCCTTTCTATAACCCGGGGCCACGCCGTTCGGGCCTGGCCTCTAACAATGGCCAGGACCCGTGGCTAATAGCGCGCGGCACTGATCGCGGTGACGCGCGCTATTAACTCTTTAGAGGCAGCGCTCAAAGTTGAACGCTGCATCTAAAGTAAACGAATGCTGGTTAGCTCAGGTTGCTGTTCAGGATTGCCGCGAATAAATCGTGGCATCCCGAACAGCTGTAGGACAGCAGGAGGGTCCCCTACTTTCCTCCTCGCTGTCCGATCGCCGAATGACTGCTCAGTACCTGAGATTCAGGCATGAGCAGTCAAGCGGCAGAATCATTGATCAATGGTTTCCTATGAGAAACCATTGATCAATGTAAAAGATGAGTGTGTGCAATGTTATAGCCCCCTATGGGAGCTATAACATTGAATAAAAAAAGTGAAAAAAAAAGTTAATAAAGATCATTTAACCCCTTCCCTAATAAAAGTTTGAATCACCCCCCCTTCACAATTAAAAAAAAAAAAAAAACACAAAAATTGTGTAAATAAAAATAAACATATGTGATATTGCCGCATGCGGAAACGTCCGAATTATAAAAATATATTGTTAATTAAACCGCACGGTCAATGGTGTACACGTAAAAAAATTCCAAAGTCCAAAATAGCGTATTTTTGGTCACTTTTTATTTAATGAAAAAATGTTATAAAAAAGTCTGATCAATACAAAAATGGTACCGCTAAAAACTAAAATCACAAAAAATGAGTCCTCATAACATCCCGTATGCGGAAAAATAAAAAAGTTATAGGGGTCAGAAGATGACAATTTTAAACGTATACATTTTCCTGCATGTAGTTATGATTTTTTCCAGAAGTATGACAAAATCAAACCTATATAAGTAGGGTATCATTTTAACCGTATGGATCTACTGAATAAAGAGAAGGTTTCATTTTTACCGAAAAATTTACTGAATAGAAACGGAATGATTTTTTTTTTGCCGTAGATTTTGGGGTAAAATGACTGATGTCATTACAAAATTGAATTGGTGGCGCAAAAAATAAGCCATCATATAGATTTTTAGGCACAAAATTGAAAGGGTATGATTTTTAGAAGGTAAGGAGGAAAAAACGAAAGTGCAAAAACAGAAAAACACTCCGTCCCCAAAAGGGTTAAGCATTAATAACTCTAAGACACTTTCACTTTTCATTCTGATTCCAAGATTGTTTTTTCGTGACATATTCTACGTTATGTTAGTTGTAAATCTTCGTCAATACTTGCATCCTTTCCTGGTGAAAAATTCCAAAATTTTATGAAAAATTTTAAAATTTAGCATTTTTCTAACTTTGAAGCTCTCTGCTTGTAAGGAAAATAGACATTCCAAATAAATTATATATTGATTCACATATAAAATATGTCTTACAAAAGGTAATGGTGGGAAAATGCCCCCCAAAATTTGTAACCCCATCTCTTCTGAGTATGGAAATACCCCATGATAGGACGTAAAATGCTCTGCGGGCAAACTACAATGCTCAGAAGAGAAAGAGTCACATTTGGCTTTTGACATCGCCCCCGTGTGACGTCACACCCCGCCCCTCCCATAGACTTGCATTGAGGGGGCGTGGCATGACATCACACGGGGTGGGGGGGGGGGGGTGGGGAAGTCGTGACATCACGATCTTCCGTCCCTGTGGTCGAGAGGAATTAGCCTGAGAGCCTGCAGTGCTTCTGGAATCAGTTACAGGTGGGTGCTGCTTGCTATATTGCGGGGGTCCCCAGCAGAGGGACCCTGGCGATCTGACATCTTATCCCCTATCCTTTGGATAGGGGATAAGATGTCTAGGGGCGGAGTACCCCTTAAACACCCCACAGGTGTTTGACGACTTTTTGTGAAAGTCGGTTGTGTAAAATGAAAAGAAAAATGTTTTCACTAAAATGCTGTTTTTCCCCCCAAAATTTTACATTTTTAAGGGTAATAGGAGAAAATAGGACATATTAAGGGGTAATAGGAGAAAATGCCCCCCAAAATTTGTACCGTATATCCCGGCGTATAAGACTACTTTTTAACCCCGAATTTTCTTCTGAAAAGTCGGGGGGGTCGCCTTATACGCTGGGTATTGAGGTCCGGGATAGGAAAACTTCTGATTATCTGCCCGGGCCGGCTCCCGTGTGCGGCTGCAGGCGGGGGCCGGCCAAAGCAAGTAAAAACTAATACTGTATACTAAAAGCCAGGGGGCCTCCAGCTGTTGTGAAACTACAACTCCCAGCATGGCAAAGGCTGTCCGGGCATGCTGGTAGTTGTAGTTTCACAACAGCTGGAGGCCCCCTGGTTTTTAGTATACAGTATTAGTTTTTACCTGCTCTGGCTGACCCCCGCCTGCAGCCACACACGGGAGCCGGCCCGGGCAGATAATCATAGGTATTCCTATCCCGGACATCCCTGTGTCCCGAAAAATGCTGGCAACCTAGTGTGGGGGAGCTGGCAACCTAGTGTGGGGGAGCAGGCAACCTAGTGTGGGGGAGCAGGCAACCTAGTGTGGGGGAGCAGGCAACCTAGTGTGGGGGAGCAGGCAACCTAGTGTGGGGGAGCTGGCAACCTAGTGTGGGGGAGCTGGCAACCTAGTGTGGGGGAGCAGGCAACCTAGTGTGGGGGAGCAGGCAACCTAGTGTGGGGGAGCAGGCAACCTAGTGTGGGGGAGCAGGCAACCTAGTGTGGGGGAGCTGGCAACCTAGTGTGGGGGAGCTGGCAACCTAGTGTGGGGGAGCTGGCAACCTAGTGTGGGGGAGCTGGCAACCTAGTGTGGGGGAGCTGGCAACCTAGTGTGGGGGAGCTGGCAACCTAGTGTGGGGGAGCTGGCAACCTAGTGTGGGGGAGCTGGCAACCTAGTGTGGGGGAGCTGGCAACCTAGTGTGGGGGAGCTGGCAACCTAGTGTGGGGGAGCTGGCAACCTAGTGTGGGGGAGCTGGCAACCTAGTGTGGGGGAGCTGGCAACCTAGTGTGGGGGAGCTGGCAACCTAGTGTGGGGGAGCTGGCAACCTAGTGTGGGGGAGCTGGCAACCTAGTGTGGGGGAGCTGGCAACCTAGTGTGGGGGAGCTGGCAACCTAGTGTGGGGGAGCTGGCAACCTAGTGTGGGGGAGCTGGCAACCTAGTGTGGGGGAGCTGGCAACCTAGTGTGGGGGAGCTGGCAACCTAGTGTGGGGGAGCTGGCAACCTAGTGTGGGGGAGCTGGCAACCTAGTGTGGGGGAGCTGGCAACCTAGTGTGGGGGAGCTGGCAACCTAGTGTGGGGGAGCTGGCAACCTAGTGTGGGGGAGCTGGCAACCTAGTGTGGGGGAGCTGGCAACCTAGTGTGGGGGAGCTGGCAACCTAGTGTGGGGGAGCTGGCAACCTAGTGTGGGGGAGCTGGCAACCTAGTGTGGGGGAGCTGGCAACCTAGTGTGGGGGAGCTGGCAACCTAGTGTGGGGGAGCTGGCAACCTAGTGTGGGGGAGCTGGCAACCTAGTGTGGGGGAGCTGGCAACCTAGTGTGGGGGAGCTGGCAACCTAGTGTGGGGGAGCTGGCAACCTAGTGTGGGGGAGCTGGCAACCTAGTGTGGGGGAGCTGGCAACCTAGTGTGGGGGAGCTGGCAACCTAGTGTGGGGGAGCTGGCAACCTAGTGTGGGGGAGCTGGCAACCTAGTGTGGGGGAGCTGGCAACCTAGTGTGGGGGAGCTGGCAACCTAGTGTGGGGGAGCTGGCAACCTAGTGTGGGGGAGCTGGCAACCTAGTGTGGGGGAGCTGGCAACCTAGTGTGGGGGAGCTGGCAACCTAGTGTGGGGGAGCTGGCAACCTAGTGTGGGGGAGCTGGCAACCTAGTGTGGGGGAGCTGGCAACCTAGTGTGGGGGAGCTGGCAACCTAGTGTGGGGGAGCTGGCAACCTAGTGTGGGGGAGCTGGCAACCTAGTGTGGGGGAGCTGGCAACCTAGTGTGGGGGAGCTGGCAACCTAGTGTGGGGGAGCTATACTTCCTACCTAATGTGGGGGAACATGCTGCCTACCTAATGTGGGGGGAAATACAAGGTACCGTACATCGCGGTAGGAGGGGTAGTCTTATATGGCGAGTATATCCCAAACTCTATATTTTAACTGTAAAAGTTGGGGGTCGTCTTATACGCCCAGTCGTCTTATATGCCGGCATATACGGTAACCCCATTTCTTCCGAGTATGGAAATACCCCATGTGTTGATGTCAAGTGCTCTGCTGGCCCACTACAATGCTCAGAAGGGGAGCGCCATTGAGCTTTTGGAGAGAGAGTTTGTTTGGAATGGAAATCAGGGGCCATGAGCATTCACAAAGCCCCCCGTGGTGCCACAACAGTGGACCCTCCCCCACGTGACCCCATTTTGGAATCTACACCCCTCACAGAATTTAACAAGGGGTGCAGTGAGCATTTACACCCCACTGGCATTTGACAGATCTTTGGAACAGTGGGCTGAGCAAATAAAAATTACATTTTTCATTTTCACGGACCACTGTTCCAAAAATCTGTCAGACACCTGTGGGGCGTAAATGCTCACTGCACTCCTTATTACATTACATGAGAGGTGTAGTTTCCAAAATGGGGTCACATGGGGGGGGGGTTTCCATTGTTCTGACACTATGGGGGCTTTGTAAACACATGTGGCCCAATGGCACTCCTTCTCTTCTAAGCATTGTAATGCACCTGCAGAGCACTTTACATCCACATATGGGGTGTTCTTACACAGAAGAAATGGGGTTAAAAATTTGGGGGGGCTTTTTTCCTATTTTCCCTTGTGAAAATGAAAAATTTAGGGTAACACCAGCATTTTAGTGAAATTATTTTATTTTTTTTTCATTTTCCCATCCAACTTTAATGAAAATTTGTCAAACACCTGTGGGGTGTTAAGGCTAACTATACCCCTTCTTATGTTCCGTGAGGGGTGTAGTCTCCAAAATGGGGTCACATGTGGGTATAAATTTTTTTGTGTTTATGTCAGAACCGCTGTAAAATCAGCCACCCCTGTGCAAATCACCAATTTAGGCCTCAAATGTACATAGTGCGCTCTGACTCCTGAGCCTTGTTGTGCATCCGCAGAGCATTTTACACCCACATATGGGGTATTTCCATACTCAGGAGAAATTGCGTTACAAATTTTGGGGGTCTTTTTTTCCTTTAACCTCTTGTGAAAATAAAAAGTATGGGGGCAATACCAGCCTGTTAGTGTAAAAAAAAATGTACACTATCAGGCTGGGATAGACCCCAACTTTTTCTTTTCATAAGGGGTAAAAGGAGAAAAAGCCACCCAAAATTTTTAACGCAATTTCTCCTGAGTACGGAGATAACCCATATGTGGCCCTAAACTGTTTCCATGATATACGACAGGGCTCCAAAGTGAGAGCGCCATGCGCATTTGAGGACTAAATTAGGAGTGGCATAGGGGTGGACATAGGGGTATTCTACGCCAGTGATTCCCAACCAGGCCCCCAGCTGAAGTGAGGTTGTGTGATTGTGTGCTCCAGGAAAACCAGAGAACTAGAGAACAGCAGGATTTCCATCAGCCCTTCCCTAGGTTTGTGGCAGCCTTCGGGGAAGAGCCTCCTTGCATGGAGCCCCGGGCCCCCACCACTAGGCCGGCAGGGGGTGAAAGAGACATTGCAACGGCCAACTCCCAGGAAGGGGTGAGGAGGTCCACCAGAGTCCACAGCAATGCGGAGCCCACTCCCCCGTCCACGGCTGGAAGCCACAAGGCTGCAAGCATGACTGTGAGCAAGGCTACAAACAAGGCTGCAGGAAAAAGCCTGCATGGAGGTGAGGAAAAGCACGGGAAGGCTTTACCATTAGGGACTTCCCTTGGTACCTCTGAGCCCCAGCAATGGGGGGTAAGGGGTCCTAGGGAGTCTTTGGCCACTTTCAGGTCCCGACTCCAAGCTAAAAGAGTATGAGCGTCTTGGCAAAACTCTTCTTGGCCTAAGGGAGGACTTAAAATTTGCCCGTTACCGGGCCGGTCACGCTACTAGGAATCTGAGGTCAGTTTATTCAGCTAAAGTGCGCACCCTGAAAAAAAGAGGTTGAGGAGGTAGAAAGGGTGAGGATGGAGATCGTGGAAGGGGCTGGCATTTTCAGGGAAAAACTTTCTAATGAAGATTGGTTTAGAGACATGCAGAGCCCAGAAGGAGAGGAGGAAGAGGTCAGTCAAAGAGAAAGTAGTGCAGAGGAGGATGGTGTAGAGGAGGATGGTGGGGGAGAAAGAGAAGATGGTGCTGGGGAATGTGGTAAAGAGAAGGAAGATGGTGGTGCAGGAGAGAGTGAAATGGAGGAGGACACTTCACAAAGTACATACATAAATTCGGCTCAGGTAGCCCTACCTGAAAGTACGTACGACAGCTACAACAGCGACGACAGCAGAAGCAGCAACGGGTTAAGTAGTGGTGGATTGCTAAAGGTGATTGTGCTCCAAGAATCACCTACCCACTTTGAGAAACTGTCCAGAAACTGAGGTGAAGGGCAAAAAGAAAGAAAGAAAGAAAGGAGAAGTAAAAGGAAAAAAGGAGAGACAACTAGGCTTGTTTTCTATTCTCTCCAGCAATCTGGGCCATCTGAAAAGGTGGTTCAGGTTGCTGGGCCTCCCAGTCAGCAAGACCACGCTTTTGCTGTGAAACGGGGCCAGCATGGGGGGTACATGGTGGAAACAGTATATAAGATGGCAGCAGACGCCAAGGAGCCTGCCTGTCCTGCTGGTAGGGAGGGGAAGGACAGGCTTATGGTGGGCGACTCCGTTGCTGCAGGATCGCCCCAGGTGGGCGGGGGGCGTGTCTGAGCACCAGAGCTTGGTAATGTGGCTGTTCGGGGAGCGGTTCGCCGAGCTATCTAGGCGCAGCAGAACATTCCCTTGTAGGGGGGGGGGGGGGGGGGGCGCAAGAGTGTCCCGTGCGTCTCAGCCATCGCCGCTGAGCTGCGTGTGCCACCCTGGCGATTGACATACACCACAGCTGTGGAGTTGTCCGACTGGACACAAACAGGACGGTCTTGGAGAAGGAGCTCCCAATGGTGGAGGCAAAGGTAGATTGCCCTGAGTTCCAGGATGTTGATGGGGAGAAGAGCTTCCCAGGAGGACCAAGGCTGGACTCTCCAGTCCCTGAAGACTCCTTCCCAACCGCCGAGACTGGCATCTGTCGAGATGACCTGCCAGAGGAGGGGCAGAAGAAGAGGGGACTGAAGCCACCACAGGAGGGACTGGCGAGTCCTGGAAGGAAGAATGATCCTGTGATAGAGGGACAGCGGAGACTTGTCCCTCTGGGACAGAAGAGAAATTTGAAGAGGGCGATAATGAAACTGGGCGAAAGGAATGGCTTCTATAACTCCTGATAATAGAGCAAGGCGCTTGCCCGGTGGAAGCCGAATCCGGGCGGTCGCCGTGTCGAACTGGAGTCCCTGGAAGATTAGAGACTGGGTGGAAGTCAGGTCGGACTTGCCCTGATTGACAACCAAGCCGAAACGGGACAAGGTCTGAAGACAGAGACTCTCTTGGTTCTGGGCCCTGGTTGGAGCCTTGACCAGGAGGTTATACAGGTAGGGAATTATGGACACACCTATTATGGACACACAAGCCTGCAGGATGGAGATCACTGCCACTAGGACCTTGGTGAAGACCCTTGGAGCCGTGGCCAAACCAAAGGGAAGGACCACAAACTGAAAATTGCCCTCTGGAACGGCGAAGCGAAGATATCGCTGATGTACTGGAAAAATAGGGTAGGCATCTCTGATATCCACCGAGGACAGAAACTCCCCTTTATCCATGGATGCCACTACAGAACGGAGAGACCCCATAAGGAAATGACGGAGAAGGTGACGGTTGAGGAGCTTCAGATCCAGGATCGGGCGGACGGAACCCCCTTTCTTGGGAACCACAAACAGGTTCGAATAGAAGCCCGAAAAACGTTCCTTGGGAGGAACTGGGACGATCACTCCCTGAGTGAGAAGGGTCCGAGGCGTGACTCGAAAGGCCGCTGCAAAGGAAGTGGAACTGGGACGGAACGAAAAAAAACGATCCCTTGGAAAAGAAGTAAACTTGATCAGATAGCCGTTGGAAACAACATCTCGGATCCAAGAGTCCTGCACGTGGGCGGACCAAACGTCCCGGAAAAGGGACAAACGCCTTCCCAACTGAGAAGAAACTTCAGGTGGGGGAGTCCCTTCAGGCAGTGGAGGCTTACGGATGCCGCAAAACAGCCGGAACGGTTATCCGATTTTGCCGCAAAACGTCTGGAACGGTTATCAGATTTCCAGGAAGGACCGGCCTTGAAAGAAGGAGCCTTCTTATCCTGTGAGGGTGCCGGTCTGGTCACCCTACTCGAGCCATAGGACCGAAAGGAGGTCGATTTCCTTCGGTAGTCGTTATGGCGAGACTTATTCTGTGGTAATAAGGACCTCTTACCTCCAGTACGCCTCAGATAATTTCATCCAGGCGTTTCCCAAAAAGTCGAGACCCAGTAAAAGGAAGCTCAGTGAGAGATTTCTTGGAAGCAGCATCAGCATCCCAGGCCTTGAGCCACATGGAACAACGAAGTGCCACTAGATTACTTGTGGCAAAAGCCATGCAACGGGCCGACTGCCTAGAAGCAGAGCACAAAAAGTCTCTAACATTGGAGAGATCCGCCAAATCTTTCGAAGGGACCCCGGACAAAATGCCCTGGCAGAGTTCAGAAGACCAGACAGAAAGGGCTTTTGACACCCAAGCAGAAGTGAAGGCAGGAAATAAAGATGAACCTGCTGCTTCAAAGGTGAATTTTGCCAGATTTTCAATTCTCTTGTCCGCCGGGTCCTTTAAGGATGCTGCATCCACCAAAGGCAGAGTAGTCGCCTTTGACAGGCTGGAAACCGGAGGATCCACGGTTGGTGGAGATGTCCATCTTGCAATGAGGTCCTGGGCCAAATGAAACTGAAAGCGCTTGTCAGGATGCTTTCATGCTGTTTCCAGTAAGGTGTCAAATTCAGCAGGAGAGCTGAAAAACTTAGGAGAGGGACAGGAGCAGTGCAGGGGTGCAGTGGTGGAGGCAGGACAGGTGGGTTCCGCAGTACCACCAGGCATTTTAGTTTTGCAATCCAAACAAGCATAATAAGTGACCAGGGCTGCAGTGACCTGTCTGGGGGGTCGGGTCTGTGTTCGGACACCGTGAGACCAAAAGAAAATTGAGCAGTCTCACCCGGTGTCTGTGTCCCTCGGATGTCCCTCAAAGCAGAGAAAAGGAGAGAGAGAGGGCTAACCTAAGGAGAAGGGGGGCAGGGCCAGCACCAGACTGAACCTCATTGGCGAAGATTTACCTACAGAGGTTGAGAATCCAGATAAAAGAGGCATAAATTCACACCCAGGAGGCCTCAAGGATAAGGGGCTCCCCAAGCAAGGACCCAGGCATTAAAGAAAGAACGAGGTTGGCGGGAAAGTGGAGAGGGGTGAGGGGGGATATATACTCCCCCTGTAAACAGCCATACTCAGCTAAGATGTCTTCAGGTATAGTCACTTGCATCACATCAGGCTGAGACAGCGGGACGAGCAGGGAAGATAGGGCGACCTGGACCCAAGGTACAACCCCAGGCGCTGGCTGTTGGCAGAAGGGGTTAACTGTGCATACTCTATGCCCCGTGCCCCTTAGCAGCATAGGGGGAAACAGGTAGCGCCATGCTCCTGAACCCCCACCTAAAAAAACAAGAAAATAAAAAGGAGAAAAGAACCTAAAACAGGCCCAAACTATAAAATAAAAGACCAGGTCTGGAGAGCTCCAGACCTCTGTCTGCCTCCTACTGACACTAAGCTAAAACCGATTAGCTGTGGTGCCTGTGGGCAGGTATATCCAGCTGGGAGGGGCCGACTTTTCTTGTAGCCTAATGTCATGCCTCTAAGACTTAACCTTTATTGATATAATCTAAAATAAGGAACTCTCCCCAAAACCATCAAAAGAAAAAACAACAAGTGGCAATAAGGGCCCAATGGGGCCCAATGGGAGTCCAAGTAACTTCATGAGGGTGATACAGTAAGGTATGATGATATACAAATATCCTCACTAGAAGGCGGGGGTATAGAAAAGGGATAGAAGGGAAGGGGTCCTAGGAAGGGTGATAAAGGCCCAGTGGTGTGATCGGCCACTACCTGCCACTCTCCCTGAGGTTGCCCTATTCTATACCTAATCCTAGGCGGAGTTGACACCCTGCTCCGGAACCTAGTCTGCACTTATGCCTATATGATAAGAAAAATAGGGGAGGGACAAACTGTCTCACTGGGGTACCCTTGTTTAGTCTCAGACATGGCCTTCAGCAGTTACCATCTATGTTGCTCCGCGTGAAACACGTTGGGACATCCCTATCCAGCATCTACAACTGATAAGTATAGATCTTATCTATATTCATGTTTGAGTCTGAATCTCCATATATTTTGTTGATGCCTCTGGCTCTGCGATATTTATTTATTGAATAGCCGTGACTTTATGTTTCGATCTGTGGGACCAGTACATTAACTATGGTTGCCATGAGGCTATTAGGCTATGCATGCATCTGCATTGGTTTGGAGAGCAATTTTGTGTATATACTACCTTGTGTACATTGTTTAATCATGTTTCTTAATGTACACCTATGCAGAGAGGTATAACATTGTTTATCATTTAGTATCTATAAACAGTATATAACTCAACATCTTGATATGGAGACAACACTATCATTATTGAACCTAGTCTGACCAAGCTATATATGTAGAGATACAGTCTGGCACCTCTATTCTTCTTTATCACCTCCTGGGTGAAGTCTCATTATTTTGGAGACATTCTGTGATTATTTTGTGACTTCCCTGTCCCTCTAGCTATCCAGGGGACCCCAGTGAGACAGTTAGTCCCTCCCCTATTTTTCTCATCTTAGGGCATATACAGAGGGGATCAAAAGTTTGGGCACCCCAGGTAAAAATTTGTATTAATGTGCATAAAGAAGCCAAGGAAAGATGGAAAAATGTCCAAAAGGCATCAAATTACAGATTAGACATTCTTATAATATGTCAACAAAAGTTAGATTTTATTTCCATCATTTACACTTTCAAAATAACAGAAAACCAAAGAATGGTGTCTGGAAAAGTTTGGGCACCCTGCAGAATTTATAGCATGCACTGCCCCTTTGCAAAGCTGAGACCTGCCAGTTTCATGGATTGTTCTCAATCATCATCTGGGAAGACCAGGTGATGTCAATCTCAAAGGTTTTAAATGCCCAGACTCATCTGACCTTGCCCCAACAATCAGCACCATGGGTTCTTCTAAGCAGTTGTCTAGAAATCTGAAACTGAAAATAGTTGACGCTCACAAAGCTGGAGAGGGCTATAAGAAGATAGCAAAACGTTTTCAGATGTCAATATCCTCTGTTCGGAATGTAATTAAGAAATGGCAGTCATCAGGAACAGTGGAAGTTAAAGCAAGATCTGGAAGACCAAGAAAAATATCAGACAGAACAGCTCGCAGGATTGTGAGAAAAACAAATCAAAACCCCCGTTTGACTGCACAATCCCTCCAGAAAGATCTGGCAGACACTGGAATTGTGGCACACTATTCCACTATAAAGAGATACTTGTACAAATATGTTCTTCATGGAAGAGTCATCAGAAGAAAACCTCTTCTTTGTCCTCACCACAAAAATCAGCGTTTGAACTTTGCAAATGAACATATAGACAAGCCTGATGCATTTTGGAAACAAGTTCTGTGGACCGATGAGGTTAAAATTTTACTTTTTGGCCGGAAGGAGCAAAGGTACGTTTGGAGAAGAAGGGGAACAGAATTTAATGAAAAGAACCTCTGTCCAACTGTTATGCATGGGGGTGGTTCAATCATGCTTTGGGGTTGTATTGCAGCCAGTGACACAGGGAACATCTCACGAGAAGAAGGAAAAATGGATTCAATAAAATGTCTTCAAATTTTGGATGCTAACTTGATGCTATCTGTGAAAAAGCTGAAGTTCAAGAGAGAATGGCTTCTACAAATGGATAATGATCCTAAACACACCTCGAAATCCATGGTGGATTACATCAAGAGGCGTAAACTGAAGGTTTTACTATGGCCTTCACAATCTCATGACCTAAACATAATTGAAAATCTATGGATAGACCTTAAAAGAGCAGTGTGTGACAGACAGCCCAGAAATCTCAAATAACTGGAAGACTTTTGTAAGGAAGAATGGGCAAAGATACCTCAAACAAGAATTGGAAGACTCTTGGCCGGCTACAAAAAGCGTTTACAAGCTGTGATACTTGCCAAAGGGGGCAGTACAAGATATAACTCTGCAGGGTGCCCAAACTTTTGCAGACACCATTTTTTTGTTTTCTGTTATTTTGAAAGTGTAAATGATGGAAATAAAATCTAATTTTTGTTGACATATTATAAGGATGTCTAATCTGTAATTTGATGCCTTTTGGAGATTTTTCCATCTTTCCTTGGCTTCTTTATGCACATTAATAAATTTTTTTACCTGGGGTGCCCAAACTTTTGATCCCCACTGTAGGCATAAATGCAGACTAGGTTCCGGAGCGGGGGCCGCCCGGAGCAGAGGGAGTCAACTCCACCTAGGATTAGGTATAGAATCGGACAACATCAGGGAGAGTGGCAGGTAATGACCAAACACACCACTGGGCCTTTATCACCCTTCCTAGGACCCCTCCCCTTCTATCACTTTCCTATACCCCCGCCTTCTAGTGAGGATATTTGTATATCATCATACCTTACCGTACTGTTTGGCTGGTAGGGATATTATTATGTTTTCTTTATGTGTTATCCTCATGATGTGACTTGGACTCCCATTGGGCCCTTATTGTCACTCCATGGTTCTTGTTGTGGTTTTTTCTTTTGATGGTTTTGGGGAGATTTCCCTATTTTAGCTTATATCAATAAAGGCTAAGTCTTAGTGTTTTGTTCGGTGACTCCCCATTTTTGTACACTAATAGTGATTGAGTTTTCGGTGAACTTTTTAGTTTCAAGCCTTCCAGTGGCAGTAGCATATTCCCACGGTTTCTGTGTCCCCCAATGGAGCTGATCGAGAAAAGTATTTTAGCAGTACAGGTGGCGCTGTAATTTAATGTCCGAGATACATAATATAAGACAACTATAGAATGTTTTTCTTTGTTTGTTCCACAAATCGTCACTGGCATAATAAAAAAAAAAAACATTTGAGAAAACACTTAAAAATATGTTGACACAACTGGATAGAAAACAAAGGATGAAAACATGCATTCTTACTTGAGTGATGCACGCTCCAGTGAATGCAACAATAACAGCAACCACATTAACAGTAAGCTGGAACTGAAGAAACTTGGAGATACTATCATAAACATTGCGGCCCCACATTACTGCCTTTACAATGCTGGTAAAGTTATCATCTGTCAGGATAATGTCTGATGCTTCCTTTGCAACATCTGTACCAGCTATACCCTATAAGAGAAAAATATGTCTAAGCATTAACATAATTTATTAGAATTAAAAGTTTATATTTCTACCTTTTACAGAAAAAAAGTAGTAAGGAGTGCCAATGCAAACTATAATGTTTGTTTATCATGGTTTAACCCCTTAAGGACACAGGGTTTTTCCGGTTTTGTACTTTTTAGTATTTTCCTCAACACCTTCTTAAAATCATAATGCTTTAAATTTTGCACATACAGACCCATGAGAGGCCTTCTTTTTGAACCACCAATTAATTGTACTTGATAATGACATCAATCATTTTACCACAAAATTTTCGGCAAAACCACCCAAAAAATATTTGTGGGGCAAAATTGGAAAAAAAAAACATTTTGTAACTTTTAGGGGCTTCCGATTCTATGCAGTGAACTTTTCAGTAAAAATGACACAATATCTTTATTCTGTAGGTCAATACGGTTACAAGGATACCTAATTTATATAGGTTTTATTTTATTTTACTACTTTAAAAAAAATAATAACTACATGCACCAAAATTAGTATGTGCAAAATTGTCATCTTCTGACCCCTATAACTTTTCTATTTTTCCATATACAGGGATGTATGAGGGCTATTTTTTTTGCACTGTGGCCTGAAGTTTTCATCTCTACCATTTTTGTTTTGATGGGACTTTTTGATCGCTTTTTATACATTTTTTTAGGGTATACAAAGTGACCAAAAATATGCAATTTTTGAATTTTTTTTTTACGTGTACGCCAATGACCGTGTGGTTTAATTAACATTATATTTTGATAGTTCGGACATTTATGAACACGGTGATACCACATGTTTATTTTTATTATGGTTGCATATTTTTTATATGGGAAAAGGAGGGTGATTCAAACATTTATTATCGAAGTTGTTAATGGGTGTTTTATTTTTTTTTACACTTTTAGTCCCCTTAGGGGACTTTTAGGAGGAATTAGTGGATTCCTCATACAGATCAATGTGGTTCCATAGAACCACATTGATCCGTGTGCTCTGCACTTGATTGATAAAGTCTGGTTAAACCAGGCTCTATCAATCTCAGAGCCGTGGACGAGCAGGAAGCAGAGGTAAGCCCTTTGGCGACCTCCACAGTGGATTGCCCCCCCACTGGACCACCAGGGATGGTTTAAATGTCCCTTTAGATGCCGCTGTCAACTTTGACAGCGGCGATCTAAAGGGTTAATAGCAGCCAGCGGCATTCGGCACATGTCAGCTATTAACGGAGGCCCTCAACTACAGGAATCAGCTGGGGGCCAGCCGGTATGGCGCGGGCTTGAGTCAGGAGCCCAGCGCCATACACCTCTTGACGCTGTAGGATGTAATATAAAATTCAAACATACCATAGCAAATCCCACGTCTGCTTTCTTTAAAGCTGGTCCATCATTAGTTCCATCACCTGTGACGGCTACCACTTGTCTTCGTTCTGTTACTGTGCTGTCAATAATACCTAGGATAGGCATACAATTAAACATTATTAGAAAAGAAAAAACTGAAGCAAAATAGTAGATGTGGAAAAGTGTTTGGCATTGTTAAAATCTAGACTGTTATAGCCTTATACGTTACCTTTTACCAGTGTATGCTTGTCTGTAGGAGATGATCGTGCCAGCACACGAAGCCTTGGCCAAACGTTGTCCAACTTTTCTTGTTCTACCTGAGAATAGTATGACAGATGGTTTTACAAAACAAAAGAAAAAACATGCAATATTACAACTACTACACCACAAGTATATATATTAAGAGGTTTTTGCTTATCTTGGGTGTAAAAAAAAAGTGGTGAATACGTGGTGAATTTTTTTTTTGTTCAGTAGTTTTCAAGCTTATGTAGTAATTTTGCTCTGTGTGCCATGGTTTACTATATTTAAAGGGTAGCTCCCACCATCCTATTTTTTTTTTCTGTCCCTGCCTATTGCCAATCTATCCCTAACCCCCTCCCTGCTTTTAACTTTTTATTTTTACTATATTAAAAATAACTTTTTTTCTGCCCAGTACTGATGCCTGCTGGGGGGGGGGGACTTCCGCCCTTAGTTCATCTACACAGGGTGCCTCCAGCTTTTTCACCACTACAACTCCCATCTTGCCTTGACATCTATTGGCTGTCAGGGCATGCCGGAAGTTATAGTATTGAAACAGCTGGAGGCACCCTGTGTAGATAAACTATTAGTTAGCTACAAGCGGCGTTGCGGCGCTAGCCCGTTCCTTCCGTCAAATCCCCCCCGCGCCATGCCCCGTTCCCTCATTACACTTAGTTACTGCAGAGTCCGGTAGCGGGCGTTCAGGGACAGCGGCGGCAATGAGGCGGCGGCGATGTGCGGGAGTGGCGGCCAATGTGCTCGCTCCCGCCTGTCTGATTGACAGACAGGGAGCGAGTGCAGCCCAACTGAAAAAGGACTGATTGCCAGGCCAAAATCTGTCCTTTTTCAGGCGTGACGTCACGCCGGGCTGCAGCCGGCCACTAGGAGGGTGACCCCTAGTGGCCGGTTTTTTAATGTAAATGAAACCATTTTAATGAAAAAAATTATAATAAAAGTATATTAGAGATATGTTGTAGTACATAAGTACTACAACATATCAAAAAATAAAGATGGTGACAGTGCCCATTTAAATCATGGAGGAGAGGTTTCTAATTTACATGTGTTTTAGTAACATTGATCATTTGCAAATTTTTTTTTAAAAGTCCCAAATTTAGACCAGGCACAGTTTATACGCACTCAAACCAAAAGGTAACATAGTTCATAATGTTGAAAAAAACTTTATCCCTATTGTGTTCCTAATGAGTCGATCCAGAGGAAGGCAAAAAACCCTTATGAGGCAGATGTCAACTGTCCAATACTAGGGGAAAAAAAATTCTTCCCGACACCAAATATACCAGAAACCCTATAAATCTAATACCCATACCCTGTAATATTCTTACTCTCTAGAAATGCATCCAGGCCCCTATTGAAATCTTAACCACCATTCCACTTCCTCTTGGAGAGAGTTCCATAGTCTCACTGCTTTTACAGTAAAGAACCCCCGTCTGTGCTGGTGTATAAACCTTCTTTCCTCTAGACGAAGAGAATGCCCCCCATGTTATACATATAGGCCCAGGTTTATCAAAGTTTGTAGAGCTTAATTTACAGTGAATTTGGTGCAGGTTTGGCGCAACTCTGCAACTTTTTCTTTGTTTACATCCCACCGCTCATCTTGACATCTTGCTCATGTAGACGTTTTTTCACTATTCACCTTCCAGTGCACCCTGATTTATCAACTGCGACTGTCGCAGATCTAGGCGCATCTGATTAAAAAGCTCCAGGAATCCACACCAGCTTGAACCTTGATTATGTTTCTGCTTTTCTGACTACATGATCAGGGATCACACTGATTTACACCCCACCTTGTCTCCCACCCGCCCGCGCCGCACATCTCCCATTTGTATGCTACCTGTTGCAAGACTAAAACTCCCAGCATGCCCTTACAATGAGGGCATGATGGGAGTTGTAGTCTTGTAGCCGGCAGGAGATGTGCAGCGTGGGCAGGTAGGAGACAAGGGGGGGGGGGGGGATGTAAATCAGTGCTCCTGTCATTAAGTGAGGGTAGCAGGGATATAATCAGATGGAGCCGGTGGTGCTGCAGAGTGATGCCAGCCCGGGCTCCTTTAACATACCTCAGTGCCGCAGAGTTTTTGGGCTCCCTAATGTAATTTCACATTCCCCGCTGGGTCCCGTGAGTGGCCGGGACCCTGCAGCCAATCACGGGACCCGGCGGGAAATTTGATCTTACAGTAGGGACTAAAACTCTGCGGCTCCATTATATGTTAAAAGGAGTCCGGGGTAGCATCACTCTCCAGCCACCCGGGACTCCTGCAGACGGGCTGGGAGATGTGCACGAGCTGTCCCTGCCATCCCTCAGTGTTGCGGTACATACTGAGGGATGGCAAGGACGGCTCCTGCACGTCTCCCGGCCCAGCTGCGGGAGTCCCGGGTGGCTGCAGTGTTATGTCAGCCCGGCCTCCCTTTGCTACGGCGCCGCAGAGTTTACGGTCATTTCAAATATGAAATTACAGTGATTTTCTGATCACCACCGGCCAGGGAGCAGAGCGCATTACCACCCACTTCCCTGGCTTGCACGACTACAACAACAAGCGTGTTCTTACAGTAAGGACATGCTGGGAGTTGTAGTTGTGCTGCGGGTGACAAGCTTGTAAGGACATGCTGGGAGTTGGGGGGGCAGTAGGTGACAGGCTCGTCAATCGCCCACACATCTCCTGCACCACATGACTACAACTTCCAGCATGTCCTTACTGTAAGGGCATGCTGGGAGTTTTAGTCGTGCGGCATGGGAGATGCGCGGGCGGGTGACAATAAATGTATTAACCTATTTTTCTTGTTTTTTTTCTCATTTCAGATTCATGTATCCTGTGGACTACTTCGGATTCGGTGGACTGTGTCGATGATCAGCTTTTTTTTTTTCTTTCTGTTTAATGTTAATAAAATGGTTAACGAGGACTTTTGGGGGAGTGTTTGTTTTTTTGAATAACATTTTTTTTTAAACGTGTGTTTTTTTTTAATTTACTTGACAGGCTTAGTAGTGGAGGCTGTCTTATAGACGGAGTCCATTACTAATCCAGAGCTTAGGGTTAGCCCCAATTACAGCTAGCGCTAACCCCCAATTATTACACCGGTACCCACCGCCCTAGGAGTGCCAGGAAGAGCCAGTACCAAAAGGCCTGGAGCTTCAAAAATGGCACTGCTGGGCCTAGGCGGTAACAGGATGGCGTTATTTAGTTGGGGAGGGCAAGTAACAATGGTCCTGGCCCACCCTGGTATCGTCAGGCGGTTGCTGCTTGGTTGGTATTTCGCTGAAAATAAAAATAGGGGGGACCTTATGCAGTTTTTTGTTTTTTTTATTTAATTATTTATGCAAAAAAATAAATACATTTTAAAAAAAGCATAAGGTTCCCCCTATTTTTATTCTCAGCCAAATACCAACCAAACAGCAACAAACAGCCTGACTCTACCAGGGTGGGCGAGGACCATTGTTACTGGCCCTCCCCAGCCAAAATAATGCCACCCTGTTACCGCCTATGCCCAGGAGCATCATTTTTGATGCTCTGGGCCTGTTGGTACTGGCTATTCCCAGCACCCCTGGGGCGGTGGGTACCAGGGTAATAATTGGGGGTAAGCACTAGCTGTTTTGTGGCAAACACTAAGCCCTTGCTTAGTAATGGACTCCCCAAAAGCCCTTGTTAACCATTTAACATAAAAAAAACATAAAAAAAAAAAACACTAGTCACCATAGTCCTCAGAATCTAAAGTAATCCACAGGATACACAGATCTGAAATGAGAATTTAGAAAAAAAAAAATAAAAAATTATGAGTCAGTACATTTAGGGGAAAAAAAGTGGTAAAAAAAATTTAATAAACACACACACACGCACACACACACATATATATATATATATATATATCTCTATATAATTTTTTTCAATGCTATGGGCACTCAATAAATCCAAACACATGCTGTAGCTACAGAACATACTGCAGAGTGTGCCTTTTCTTGACATAATAGTGGTTATTACCATTAGATATAGCAATAAAAGTAATTTCTAGTGTTCAGCAAGGGTTCCTACAAGGCTACAACACTTTGATTGTCCCTAGGATATGTCAAAAGTATTCTATAATAGGTACACTTTAACCCCTTGGGGACCGAGCCCATTTTGACCTTACATGGGCAGTCAAATACAAAAACTTTTGATATGTTGTAAAGCATGCAAAACCAATATGTTTTCCAAATGCTTTCATTAGAAAAGTTCCAGTATTTCATATTGAAAAAGCCAGTCAAACAACTGCCCCTCTGCCTGCTTGGACACATACTAGGCCTGCTGTGTCCATGCATCATCACCTATGTCATGGATACACTTCCTTGATTGACAGCTGTGAGCGCAGGGCTCACAGCTGGAGGAAAAATCCTCCCACTGTCAGCTTGTGTCCCGCTACTGTCAGTGAGGACAAGCTGGGAGTTGTAGTTTTGCTAATGGTAGGGGAGATGTGGGCAGACAGCATACTGAGAGAGGGGGCGGAGACCTGCACAGTGAGGCCACGCCCCCTCCCGTTGAGAGGAATTCAGACTAGTGAGCTAAATTAAAAGTGTAATAAAAAAATATATTGAAAATAATGTTTTTTTGTTGGATCTGACAGGCACACTTTAAGGACCAGAGCATTTTTTTTGCATTTCTGACCACTGTCACTTTAAGCATTCATAACTCTGGAATGCTTTTACTTATGAATTTGATTCCGAGATTTTTTTTCTACTTTAACATTAAAATTTTAAAATGTTGCCTTTTTTTTACTTTCTAGCTCTCTGCTTGTGAGGAAGATAGACATACCAAATAAATTATATATTGAATCACATATACAATATGTCTACTTTATGTTTGCATCATAAAGTTGACATGTTTATACTTTCGGAAGACATCAGAGGGCTTCAAAGTTCAGCAGCAATTTTCCAATTTTTCCCAACATTTTCAAAATCTGAGTTTTTCAGGGACCAGTTCAGCTTTGAAGTGGATTTGAGGGGCCTTCATATTAGAAATACCCCATAAATTACACCATTATAAAAACTGCACCCCTCAACGTATTAAAAATGACATTCAGAAAGTTTGTTAACCCTTTAGGTGTTTCACAGGAATAGCAGCAAAATGAAAGAAAATTCAAAATCAAAATTTTTTACACTAACAAGTTCTTGTAGACCCAGTTTTTGAATTAAAAGGAGAAAAAGCCCCCCAAAATGTGTAACCCAATTTCTCTTGAGTAATAAAATACCTCATATGTGAACGTAAAGTGCTCTGTGGGTGCACTAGAGGGCTCAGAAGCGAAGGAGCGACAATGGGATTTTGGAAAGTGAATTTTACTGAAATGGTTTTTGGGGGCATGTCGCATTTAGGAAACCCCTATGGTGCCATAACAGCAAAAAAAAAACAACACACATGGCATACGATTTTTTTGGAACTACACCCCTCATGGAACGTAAAAAGTTGTACAGCGAGCCTAAACACCACACAAGTGTTTGATGACTTTTCGGTAAAGTCGGATATGTAAATGAAAATACGTTTTTTTTCACTAAAATGCAGGTTTTTCACCAAATAGGAGAAAAAGCCCCCCAAAAGTTGTTACCCCATTTCTTCCGAGTATGGAAATACCCCATGTGTGGACGTAAAGTGCTTTGCGAGCGCACTAAATTGTGCTGGGCGATTTACCGGTTCATACAGAATACCGTTTTTTTAATTCTGTACGATATGAATTTTTCCTATACTGCAATACCGGTCGGGCCCCCCCCCCCCCCCCCTTCAAATGCTCCCCCCCCGTCCTCCTGTGAGCCACAGGCGCTTAAATGAATTGTTTTGGGCCGCGGAGCTGGAAAGGATTAAAAGGAGTACTCTAGTGCAGAGTATTCCTGCTCCGTCCTGCCCGGGCTGCAAAATAAATGAAAATGAACCACCACTCACCTCTCTTGGTTCCCGCGGAGGGCCACTACAGCTGATCGGTCCTCCGGTCCATCTCCTTCATAGTTCTGGGTGTAACGAAGCGTCACATGGCGCTCAGCCTATCGCCGGCCGCCGCGATGTTCTGCCTCGGCCGACGATAGGCCGAGCGCCATGTTACACCCAGAAGTATGAAGGAGATGGATCGGAGGACAGATCAGCTGTAGTGACGCTCCGCGGGAACCCAGGAAGGTGAGTGATGGTTCATTTTCATTTATTTTGCAGCCCGGGCAGGATGGAGCAGGAATACTCTGCACTAGAGTACTCCTTTTATAAAGGACATCTGTACTGATTAATTTTACATAGTCCTGTGCCCGGGATGCAAAAATAAACTAAATAAACTTTGACTCACCTTCCTACGTTCCTCCATTGCTCCGGTATCGGCCTCACTATTCTTCGCTGCTATCTTCATGCTGCTTCTTGCGGACGGGAACGTCACAGAGCGGTCAGCGTATCACCGTCCGCAATGATGTCCCGCCTCGGCAGGTGATAGGCTGAGCACACTGTCATGTAAGGAGTCGGCCAGCTACTTACATGACAGTGCTCTTAACCTATCATGTCATGTAAGAAGCCGGCTGGCTCCTTACATGACAGTGTGCTCAGCCTATCACCGGCTGAGGCGGGACATGGCTGCGACGGTGATACGCTGATCGCTCTGTGACGTTCCCGTGCCCAGGAAGCAGCATAAAGATTGCAGCGGAGAACAGTGAGGTCGATACCGGAGCAATGCGGGGGAACGTAGGGAAACGAGTCAAAGTTTATTTTGTTTATTTTTGCAGCCCGGGCACAGGAATATGTAAAATAAATCAGTACAGATGTCCTTTATTAATCATTTCCAGCACCACGGCACGCAACAGGAGGACAGATGGAGCAGCGCCCGCGGGTCACATATGATTAGTTCCCCAGCGCGGGTGGGGAAAAATTGTTAAAGGGGTACTCCTAGACATCTCCAAAGGATAGAGGATAAGATGTCAGATCGCTGCGGCACCCCGCTATCATTACAGCACAGAGCGAGTTCGCTCTGCACGTAATGACGGGCAATACAGGGGATAGGGGATAAGGTGTCTAGGGGCGGAGTACCCCTTTAAAAACTGCGGAACCACCATAACTTACAAAAATACCGTGATATGGTATGATTTTTGGTCATACCGCCCAGCACTATCACTACAATGCTCAGAAGAGAAGGAGCCACATTTGGCTTTTTGAAAGGAAGTTTTGCTGAAATGGTTTTTGGGGGGCATGTCGCATTTAGGAAGCCCCTATGGTGCCAGAACAGCAAAAAACCTCCACATGGCATAATATTTTGGAAACTACACCCCTCAAGGAATGTAACAAGGGGTACAGTGAGCCTTAACACCCCACATGTGTTTGACGACTTTTCGTTAAAATCGGATGTGTAAATGAAAGAAACATTTTTTTTTCACTAAAATGCTGTTTTTCCCCCAAATTTACAATTTTTACAAGAGGTACCGTATATACTCGAGTATAAGCCGACCCGAGTATAAGCCGAGACCCCTAATTTCAACCCAAAATCCCAGGAAAAGTTATTGACTCGAGTATAAGCCTAGGGTGGGAAATACCTCATCCCCCCCTGTCATCATCCAGACCCATCATTAACATCCTCATCATCATCCCCTTGTCATCATCCCACACATCCCCCCTTCATCATCCCCTTATCATCCCACACATCCCCCTTCATCATCCCCTTGTCATCATCCCACACATCCCCCCTTCATCATCCCCTTATCATCCCGCACATCCCCCCTTCATCATCCCCTTATCATCCCACACATCCCCCCTTCATCATCCCCTTATCATCCCGCACATCCCCCCTTCATCATCCCCTTATCATCCCACACATCCCCCCTTCATCATCCCCTTGTAATCATCCCCACCCCCCTTCATCATCCCCACACCCCCCCTTCATCATCCTCTTCTCATCATTCGCCCTCAGTGGTCTTCAACCTGCGGACCTCCAGAGGTTTCAAAACTACAACTCCCAGCAAGCCCGGGCAGCCATCGGCTGTCCGGGCTTGCTGGGAGTTGTAGTTTTGAAACCTCCGGAGGTCCGCAGGTTGAAGACCACTGCGGCCTTCAACATCATCCAGCCCCCCTCTCACCCCCTTTAGTTCTGAGTACTCACCTCCGCTCGGCGCTGGTCCGGTCCTGCAGGGCTGTCCGGTGAGGAGGTGGTCCGGTGAGGAGGTGGTCCGGGCTGCTATCTTCACCGGGGGCGCCTCTTCTCCGCGCTTCCGGCCCGGAATAGATGCGTTGCCTTGACAATGACGCAAATGACGCACCTCTGCGTCGTTGTCACGGCAACGTGACTATTCTGAGGCCGGGCCCGAAGCGCTTAGAAGAGGCCTCCCCGGTGAAGATAGCAGCCCGGAACCACTATCCCACCGGACCACCTCCTCACCGGACAGTCCTGCAGGACCGGACCAGCGCCGAGCGGAGGTGAGTACTCAGAACTAAAGGGGGTGAGAGGGGGCTGGATGATGTTGAAGGCCGCAGTGGTCTTCAACCTGCGGACCTCCGGAGGTTTCAAAACTACAACTCCCAGCAAGCCCGGACAGCCGATGGCTGCCCGGGCTTGCTGGGAGTTGTAGTTTTGAAACCTCTGGAGGTCCGCAGGTTGAAGACCACTGCGGGTGGGGGAGTTCACTCGAGTATAAGCCGAGGGGGGTGTTTTCAGCACGAAAAATCGTGCTGAAAAACTCGGCTTATACTCGAGTATATACGGTAATAGGAGAAAATGCCCCAAAAAATTTGTAACCCCATTTCTTCTGAATATGGAAATACCCCATGTGTGAACGTCAAGTGCACTACAGGCGAACCTACAATGCTCAGAAGAGAAGGAGCCACATTTGGCTTTTGGAAAGCAAATTTTGCTGAAATGGATTTTGGGGGGCATGTCGCATTTAAGAAGCCCTTATGGTGCGAGAACAGGAAAAAAAGCCCCACATGGCACACTATTTGGGAAACAACACCCCTCAGGGCACGTAAAAAGGGGTACAGTGAGCCTTAACACACGACAGGTATTTGACAAATTTTCCCTTAATTTGGACGTGAAAATGAATAATTTTATTCTTTTTCACTTAAATGCGGGTGTTACCCCAAATTTTTCATTTTCACAAGAGGTGATAAGAGAAAAAGCCTCCCAAAATTTTAACCCCATTTCTTCTGAGTATGGAAATACTCCATAGGTGGACGTAAAGTGCTCTGCGGGAGAACTACAATGCTCAAAAGAGAAGGAGCGCCATTGGGCTTTTGGAGAGAGAATTTGTTTGGAATGGAAGGGGGGGGCCATGTGCGTTTACAAAGCTCCCATGGTGTCAGAACAGTGGACCCCCTCCCCCGCATGTGACCCCATTATGGAAACTACACCCTTCACTGAATGTAATAAGGGTTGCAACTTATTACGGACAACTGTTCTAAAAAATCTGTCGGACACCTGTGGGTATAAATGCTCACTGCACACCTTATTAAATTCTGTGAGGGGTGCAGTTTCCAAAATGGGGTCACATGGGGGGAGGGGTGGGGACCACTGTTCTGGCACCATGGGGGCTTTGTAAACGCACATGGCCTTCAATTCCAGACCCAATGGCGCACCTTCTCTTCTGAGCATTGCAGTTCGCCCACAGAGCACTTGACATTCACACATGGGGTATTTATATACTCAGAAGAAATGGTGTTACAAATTGTGGGCTACTTTTTTCCTATTACCCCTTGTGAAAATGAAAAATTTTGGATAACACCAGCATTTTAGTGAAAAAAATACACATTTCTCATTTTCACGTCAAACTTTAACGAAAATTCTTCAAACACCTGCGGGGTGTTAAGGCTCACTATACCCCTTGTTATGTCCCTGTCCGTGAGTGGTGTAGTTTCCAAAATGGGGTCACATGTGTTTTATTTTTTATTATTATTTATTTATTTATTGTATTTATTTTTTTATGTGTTTATGTCAGAACCACTGTAATGATCAGCCACTCCTGTGCAAATCACCTCAAATGTACATGTTGCGCCCGCAGAGCATTTTATGTCCACATATGGGGTATTTCCTACTCAGAAGAAATTGCATTACAAATTTTGGGGGTCTTTTTTCCCTTTTACCTCTTGTGAAAATGAAAAGTATGGGGCAACACCAGCATGTTAGTGTAAAAATTTTTTTTACAATAACATGCTGGAGTAGACCCCAACTTTACCTTTTCATAAGGGGTAAAAGGAGAAAAATTCCCCCCAAATTTGTTAGGCAATTTCTCCCGAGTACGGAAATACCCCATATGTGGCTCTAAACTGTTGCCTTGAAATATGACAGGGCTCTGAAGTGAGAGAGCAACATGCGCATTTGGGGCCTAAATAAGGGATTTGCAAAGGGACGGACCCGGCTGCAAGAATTAGACTTGCCTCCGATACAAAAATTACCCTACGGCATGGTTTCCCAAACAGGGTGCTTCCAGCTGCTTCAAAACTCCCAGCATGCCTGAACAGTCAATGGCTGTCCAGCAATACTGGGAGTTGTTTTGCAACAGCTGGTGGATCAGTTTTGAAAAGTGTTATACAAGACATTTTTTTTTTATATTTGGGGGGGAGGGGGGGCTAAATGTGTAGGAGTATGTGTATATGTAGGGTTTAACTTTTTATTTTGTGTTAATGTAGTGTAGTGTTTTTAGTGTACATTCACACAAGTGGGGGTTTACAGCGAGTCCTGCTGGGAGTTTGAGCTGCGGTGGAAAAATTTGCTGCATCTCAAACCTGCAGCGAAAAACTCACTATAAACCCGCCCATGTGAATGCATTCTGTACATTCACATGGGGGGGCATACCTCCAGCTGTTGCAAAACTACAACTCCCAGCATGCCCTTTGGCTGTCTGTGCATGCTGGGGGTTGTAGTTATGCAACAGCTGGAGGCACACTGGTTGCAAAACACAGAGTTTGTTACTTACCTCACAGCCAAAGGGCATGCTGGAAGTGTTAGTAGTATGCCTCAAGCTATTGCATAACTAAAAGTCCCAGAATGCACTTCAACTGTTACTGCATGCAACAACGACAACTCGCAGCATGCAGTAAAAGCTGAAGGGCATGCTGGGACTTGTAGTTATGCAACAGCTTGAGGCATACTACTAAAACTTCCAGCATGCCCTTTGGCTGTCCGTGCATGCTGGGAGTTGTAGTTATGCAACAGCTGGAGGCACACTGGTTGCAAAACACTGAGTTTGTTACTAAGCTTCGTGTTTCCCAAACCAGTGTGCCTCCAGTTGTTGCAAAACTACAGCTCCCAGCATGCTCAGACAGCCAAAGGACATGTTGGGAGTTGTAGTTATGCAACAACTGGAGGAGAACAGTTTGGAGACCACTGTGCAGTGGTGTCCAAACTGTAGCCCTCCAGATGTTGCAAAACTTCAACGCCAAGCATGCCCAGACTGTCCAGGCATGCTGACATGCTTAAGGGCCAGATGTTACAGAACTACAACTCCCAGCCCGCCCAGACAGCCTTTGGCTGTCACTTCCCACTGATCTTCACTGCTGCCTCCGCCGCCGCCTCCTTACTGCAGCCGGACCTGCCACTGCCTGTCGCTGGTCCCTCGCCACTCTGGCACCCGCAGCCATCTTCGCCCCACTCTGCCCGGACATCCAGGGCCGGGGAGAGCAGGGATTTCAACTTTAACCTGCCCCCAACTGTCATTGGTCGGTCAGTCCTAACAGACCAATGGCAGGGGATAGGAGGAGGCAACCCTGCCACCTCGCTTCTATTCTTCAGGATGGTGGGAGCTGTCTCTGATCATTTCCTATTTACCGGGCTATCGGGTCATCAGAGACCCGATCAGCCCTGAATCACCGCAAATCGTCGATCTGAATTGATTGGGGGGGGGGGGGGGTTGCCTGCTGATCTTAGTCTTTAATCACCAGGGCGCAAGGGCGTATCTGTACGCCCTTGGTACCCAAGATGTTAAGGGTACGTACACACATACAGAATCCTGCGCAGATTTGATGTGCAGGATTTGTAACTGCTGATTAGAAGCTGTGTTCAGTCATTTAGTTTACATTGACATCTGCAACAGAAAATCCTGCGCATCAAATCTGGGTTTGTGTGACCATACCCTAAAGGGAAAGAAAATCTTTACCGTATATGGCAATCCAATCAACACACAAAAAACATTTCTATAAATTTCCATAAGAATTGACTTTGTTTCGTTTGTAGGCCTTTACTTCTTAAAGTAGACTATTCTCATCTCCATGGAGCATCCATTGCAGATTTTTATAGAACTAGCTTACTTTTAAAGGCATAAATTTTGGAGCCATTCTTCCAAACGTCAATGAAGTGAAAAACTGTGCTGCCAAGAATCTAAACCCCAGAATATGACTTAGAGGGGTACTCCGCTGCTAAACATGTTATCTCCTATACAAAGGATAGGGGATAACAGGTCTGATCCTCGGGGTCCGGTCGCTGGGTACCCCCGCCATCTCTGCCGCAGTACCGCCATGAACACAACCGCCATGCCCTCTCCATTCATGTCTATGGGAGGAGGCGTGATTGACTGTGAGAATGCCCTCTTGTCATGGTTACTGGCCTAGGTATAAGAAGATAACTAGAAAGATCTGTCCATTCATATATTTGTACATTGTGATCAAATCGTGCCTCCCCCCACCATCATTTCCCCTGTCTCATCATCCCCCACCCTTTCTCATCATCCTCCCATCATTTCCCCCTCCCTCATCATCCCCCACCCTGTCTCATCATGTCCCCCCATCATCCCCCCACCCTGTCTCATCATCCCCCCCATCATGTTCCTCCTATGCTATTCTTCCCCTCCCTCATCATTCCCCCTTTTCCCTGCTTTTCATAGTTTTTTTTATTTTCCTTACCTGGCTGCGCTTCGGCTGTCTTGCGGGCTGCGGTCAGTGAAGCAGATGAATTACGTCCTCTGCCGGCTTCTCTGCGCGACATCAGTGACGTCACTTTTCATATCCTGCAACCGCCACTAGTCAGAGTTCGGAGTGCGGCGACTACAGGAAATGAAAAGTGACGTCACTGATGCCGCGCAGAGAAGCCGGGAGAGGACGTCATTCTTCTGCTTCACTGATCACACAGCCTGCAAGACCCCCTGCCTGACCTGGCCTGCCAAAGCGCAGCCAGGTAAGGAAAATAAGAAAAAACTATAAAAAGCAGGGAAAAGGGGGAATGATGAGGGAGGGGGGAGGTAAGAAAAATTTAAAGTAAAACTGTCACTTGTTTTCTCCCGCACTATCCACTGTACCCGACACTGACGTCAGCGCCACTTATGAATATTCATCCCCCCTCCCCCCAATTAGGAGCAGCAAAGGGAGGGGGATGAATATTCATAAGCGGCGCTAACGTCAGTGCCAGATAAGCGCCGAAGCCCCGCCCGTGCCAGTTACAGGAAGATTTCAACAGATAATAAAACTACAATTGCGGGAGAACAGCGGCGCAGATCCGGACAAGGTAGGGATCATTTTAATCAGTGTCTCCTGCACTATCCACCAGTACATGTGGATAGTGCCGAAGAAAACAAGTGACAGTTTTACTTTAAAGCAGAGCGGGGAGGAGACGCCGTTGGTCACTGATTTAAAGTGGCCGCGGCCGTGCTGCTAATACTTAACAAGCTGCTGCTGCTTTAAATCAGTGACCAGAAGATTTATCGGCGTATAACACACAGGCAGGCGACATTAACTTTTACAAGTTACATAGTTAGTACAGCTAAAAAACAGACATGCAATATCCTCCAGCATGACCAGTTTGGCGGTGGGTCAGTAATGGTGTGGGGTGGCATTTCTTTGGGGGGCTGCACAGCCCTCCATGTGCTTTCCAGAGGTAGCCTGACTTACATTATGTACCGAGATGAGATCCGCAGACCCCCTGTGAGACCATATGCTGGTGCGGTTGGCTAGGGGTTCCTCCTAATGCAAGACAATGCTAGACCTCATGTGGCTGGAGTGTGTCAGCAGTTCCTGCAAGAGGAAGACATTGATACTATGAACTGGCCCGTCCGTTCCCCAGACCTGAATCAGATTGAGCACACCTGGGACATCATGCTTCCAGGAATTGGCCGATGCTTAAGTCCAGGTCTGGGAGGACATCCCTCAGGAGACATCCGCCACCTCATCAGGAGCCAGGTGTTGTAGGGAGGTCGTACGGCACATGGAGGCCACACACACTACTGACCCTCATTTTGACTTGTTTTAACCCCTAAAGGACTCAGCCCATTTGGGCCTTAAGGACGTTTTCTCCTCCTGTATATAAGAAGGACATGGCTGAACTGGAGAGGGTGCAGAGGAGGGCCACAAAGGGTAATAATACAGAACATAAAAAGAAAAGAAAGCACACGGAGCGCCACATAGGGTAATATCGTCAAATCACAGAGAAATATAAATCCAAATCATATAGCCACAGGCTGCTCACCTAGAGTGATTGTCGGAAAGCCACAACACCAATACAAGCACATCATTCCCACTGAGGGGAGGTCGGAGTCCAAGAATATGCAGCACCGAGTCACATTAGTACATTCACAACAGTGGATTTATATGAACACAGATAAAAATGAAAAAAATGGTGCAGCGACCCAACAATACAGGCCAGATAAAATAACAAACTAGAAATTTTTTGTCCAACATGAATGCGTTTTATGAGACAATGCTCTCGTTAATCCGAGGAAGGAGAGTATTGTCCCTGAAAATGTGTACATGCTGGTCAAAAAAATGTCATGCTTGTTATATTATCTGGTGTGTATTGTAGGGTCCTGACATCTTTTGTGCAATTTTGAAATGCCCTTTTTTACTTACTAGTCTAGTCTACTAAAAGAATTTCCCCTCCATTGTGCACGGGGTGCAAAAAAAAGAAAGAAAAAAAGTAAAGAAACTTTAACTCCCCATCCAGGGTTCCCCCGTAGCACCACTACAGCTGTTCGATCCTCTGGTCCAGTCTTCTTCCATGTGCACATATCATCACACTGCGCTCAGCCTTGGCTGGTGGTAGGCTGAGCGCAGGGTAACGATCCGTGAACAGGGAAGAAGGATGACCGGACCGGAGGACCAAACAGCTGTAGCCGCTCTACAGAGGAAGGAGAGAAAGTTTATTTTCTTTTTTTTTTTTGCAGCCCGGGCACAACAGAGTGGAAATTCTTTTCAGTACACTACTTCTTTAATGGTATGGGAGGATAACAGTACCAAGACAGGTTATCAAGCTTGGGGTTATTTAGTTTAAAGGAAAGACGTCTTAGGGGTGATTTAATCACAATGTGCAAATATATGAATGGACAGTTCAGAGATCTTTCTAGTGATCTTTTTATACCTAAGCAGGTTACCATGATAAGGGGGCATCCTCTACGTCTAGAGGAAAGAAGATTTAACCATTATCACAGAAGGAGATTCTTTACTGTATGAGCAGTGAGACTATGGACCTCTCTGTCACAAAATGTTGTGATGTCTGAATCAATAAACAAGTCCAAGTGGGTCTGACATTTTTTCTGGAAAAATATAATATTACAGGTTTTAGATAGTAGATTTATGAGGATAGAATGTTAATCCAGGAATTTATTCTCATTGTCATATTGGAGTTGTTTTTTTCAACCTTACAAACCATTACCGTTATGTTACTAGATTTATGGGGATCGTTTTTTGATCCAGGTATTTATCCTGATTGCCATACTAGAGTCAGGAAAAAAAATTCTTCTCATATGGAGCAATTGGCATCAGCTTAATGTTTTTTTTTTTTTTGCCTTCCTCTTGATCAAGACAGTAGAATTTTAGGTAGAACTTTGTAACTATAGTTCAATTCTGAGTGCATCTTCTGGTCCTGGCAGCTTCACTTGATGGCCCTACACAGGAAAGGAGCTTTAAATAACAAAGTCAGCCCCGTTCTTTGTCACTGTTGATTCATAGACAGACAATGTGGCTAGCTAAGGGTGCATTCACATCATGATTTTTGCATCCTTGTAACAAAGTTGTAAAACAGATGGCTTAAAGTTATATGAATAGTGTGCTACAATATAAAATCTCAGACTTTCACAGTTTTTGTCATTTTTTTAATCTCTTCAAGCTATTTTAAAAGCAAAAAATTGTCTACAATTAAACTGATTAAAATGTACAGTGATACGATTCAATACGATTTACACAGACAGTACTGCTAAAAAAAAAAAAAAAAAAAAAACTGGATATGATTTAGATAAGTTTTTGGAATCAGGACAAAAAACAAAAACAAAAAAAAACTCACGATCAAACAATTTTTCATCCAACAAAAAAATCAGACTAAAATGTAAATGGACCAAAACGGTGCATGTGTTGTATACAATTTGTTAACGGATACATCTAGATATATAATTCTATACATATACAGTTATGGCTGTAAATGTTGGCACCTCTGAAATTTTTCTAGAAAATGAAGTATTTCTCACACAAAAGGATTGCAGTAACACATGTTTTGCTATACACATGTTTATTCCCTTTGTGTGTATTGGAACTAAACCAAAAAAGGGGGGGAAAAAAAGCAAATCAGACATGTCACACCAAACTCCAAAAATACGCTGAACAAAATTATTGGCACCCTTAACTTAACCCCTTAAGGACGCAGGGTTTTTCCGTTTTTGCATTTTCGTTTTTTCCTCCTTACCTTTAAAAAATCATAACTCTTTCAATTTTGCACATAAAATCCATATGATGGCTTATTTTTTGCGCCACCAATTCTACTTTGTAATGAAGCCAGTCATTTTATCCGAAACTCTACAGAGCAACGGAAAAAAAAAATCATTGTAAGCCAAATTTGAAGAAACCCCCCCAACCCCCCCCCCCCCCGCAATTTTGTAACTTTCAGGGGCTTCCATTTCTACACAGTACATTTTTCGGTAAAAATGACACCTTCTCTTTATTCTGTAGGTCCATACGATTAAAATGATAACCTACTCATGTAGGTTTTATTTTGTCGTACTTCTGGAAAAAATCATAACTACATGCAGGAAAATTTATACGTTTAAAATAGTCATCTTCTGACCCTTATAACTTTTTTATTTTTCTGCGCATGGGGCGGTATGAGGGCTCATTTTTTGCGCCGTGATCTGAAGGTTTTAGCAGTACCATTTTTGTATTGATAGGACTTATTGATCTTTTTATAAATTTTTGGGAATTTTTATTAATTTTTTCATGATATAAAAAATTACCAAAAATACACTATTTTGGACTTTGGAATTTTTTCCACGTACGCCATTGACCGTGCTGTTTAATTAACAATATATGTTTATAATTCGGACATTTCAGCACACGGTAATACCACACATTTATTTTTATTTCCACAGTTTTTTTTTTAAATGGGAAAAGGGGGGGGGGGGTGATTCAAACTTTTATTAGGCAAGGGGTTAAATGATCTTTATTCACTTTTTTTTTTTTTGCAGTGTTATAGCTCCCATAGGGGGCTATAACACTGCATACACTGATCTTTTCTCATAGGAAACCATTGATCGATGATTCTGCCGCTTGACTGCTCACACCTGGATCTCAGGCACTGAGCAGTCATTCGGCGATCGGACACCAGGAGGCAAGGTAAGGGACCCTCCTGCTGTGTCACAGCTGTTCGGGATGCCGCGATTTCGCCGCGGACATCCTGAACAGCCCCCTGAGCTACCCAGAAATTATTTACTTTCACTTTAGACGCGGCGTTCAGTGCTGCGTGCTATTAGCCAAGGGGCCCGGCCGTTGTTAGAGGCCGGGCCCGACCCGCTATGACGCCGTGGCCCCGCGTTATAGAACGGGAGCAGACTCATGATGTACTGGTACGTCATGGGTTCTTAACGGGTTAATATTTGGTTGCACACACTTTGGAAAAAATAACTGAAATCAGTTGCTTCCTATAACCATCAATAAGCTTCTTACACCTCTCAGTTGGAATGCTGGACCACTCTTCCTTTGCAAACTGCTCCAGGTCTTTCTTATTGGAAGGGTGCCTTTTCCCAACTGCAATTTTAAGATCTCTCCACAGGTGTTCAATGGGATTTAGATCTGGACTCATTGCTGGCCACTTCAGAACTCTACAGCGCTTTGTTGCCATCCATTTCTGGGTGCTTTTTGATGTATGTTTGGGGTCATTGTCCTGCTGGAAGACCCAAGATCTCGGATGCAAACCCAGCTTTCTGACACTGGGCTGTACAGTGCGACCCAAAATCCGTTGGTAATCCTCAGATTTCATGATGCCTTGCACACATTCAAGGCACCCAGTGCCAGAGGCAGCAAAACAGTCCCAAAACATAATTGAACCTCCACCATATTTCACTGTAGGTACTGTGTCCTTTTCTTTTTAGGCCTCATACTGTTTTCGGTAAATCGTAGAATGATGTACTTTCCCAAAAAGCGCTATCTTGGTCTCACTTGCCAAAAGACGTTTTCCCAGAAGGATTTTGGATTACTCAAGTTCTTTTTGGCAAAATGTAGTTACTTTTTGATGTCTCTGTGTCCTCAGTGGGATTCTCCTGGGTCTCCTGCCATAGCATTTCATTTCATTTAAATGTTGACAGAGAGTTTGCGCTGACACTGATGCTCCCTGAGCCTACAGGACAGCTTGAATATCTTTGGAACTTGTTTGGGGCTGCTTATCCACCATCCGAACTATCCTCCGTTGACACCTTTCATAAATTTTTCCCTTCCGTCCACACCCAGGGAGATAAGCTACAGTGCCAAGGGTTGCAAACCTCTTGATAATGTTGCGCACTGTGGAGAAAGGCAAATCTAGATCTCTGGAGATGGACTTGTAACCTTGAGATTGTTGATATTTTTCCACAATTTTGGTTCTTAAGTCCTCAGACAGTTCTCTTCTCCTCTTTCTGTTGTCCATGCTTCGTGTGGCACACATAGACACACAATGCAAAGACTAAGTGAAGTTCTTTCCTTTTTATCTGCTTTCAGGTGTGATTTTTATATTGGCCACACATGTTACTTGCCCCAGGAGAGTTTAAAGGAGCATCACATGCTTGAAACAATCTTATTTTTCCACAATTTTGAAAGTGTGCCAATAATTTTGTTCAGCCCATTTTTGGAGTTTGGTGTGACATTATGTCTAATTTGCTTTTTTCCCCTCCCTTTTTTGGTTTAGTTACAATATCCACAAAGTGAAAAAAACATATGTATAGCAAACATGTGTTACTGCAATCCTTTTCTGTGAGAAATACTTCATTTTCTAGAAAAAAATTTGTGGTGCCAACATTTATGGCCATGACTGTATATTATAATATATGTACATATATATTTACATATATAAGTATAAAATCGTATGTATCCTTATGTGAAAGCAGCCTCTCTTGAAGCATATAAGGCTGGGATCACATTAGCATTATTCCGTCCGATAACCGGACAGTAAAATCGTCCGAAATCTGATTCAATGAAATCTTATACCAAAACTTTTGTGGGGATCCGAATAAAAATTGTTTACGAAAATAGCATGGTAGAAAAGGTTATGCTTTTTCATCCAGATCATGTGTTTGTAAAATTGTATGTCCAGGGCAATAAAGTTTTTTAATTTGTTCTAAAGAAATTTTGTGTTGTATTTTTTTTTCATGTAGAAGTAAATGAAAATACAGAATTTTAGCAAAATTTTTTTTTTTAACTAAACTCAGTTACAATCAGGTAAATATTACCCAGGAAAAGGGTATTTATCAAAACAATCTTCGTTTTTGCACTTTTGTTATTTCCTCATCACCTTCTAAAATCATAACATGTTCAATTTTGCACCTACAGACCTATATAAGGGCTTGATTTTCGAGTCACCAATTGTACTTTGTAATGACATTACTTATTTTTTTACATAATCTGCGGTTAAACAAAAAAAAATTATTTGTGGGGTGAAATGAAAAAAAAAAAAAAAAAAAAAAAAAACCTGCAATTTTTTATCGGTAAAAATGACACCTTATGTTTATTCTGTAGGTCCATATGGTTATAGGGATAGCCAAATTATGTAGTTTTTTTTATTTATTTTACTACTTTAAAAAAAATTATAACTACATGAACCAAAATTGGTATGTTTAAAATTGTAATCTTCTCAACCCTAAAACTTTTTTATTTTTCTAAATACGAGGCTATATGAAGGCTCATTTTTTGCACCGTGGTCTGTAGTTTTTATCGGTACCATTCTTGTTTTGATGGGACTTTTCGATCGCTTTTTCTTAATATTTTTATGGTATATGAAGTTACCAAAAAGTCACAATTTTGGACTTTGGAATTTTTTTTTATGTGTACGCCATCGACTGTGCGGTTTAGCTAACCTTATATTTTAATAGTTCGGACATTTACGCACGTGGCTTATTCACATGTATTCTCTCTCTTTTTTTTTCCATCTTGCCAGAATAATTAACAAAAATATAGATCTGATACAATTGGCTTTAAAAGTGGAGGTAAATCTGGTTCTTATTTCAGGTTTTAACTCAAATCCCTGCTGCAAAGCACAGATTAGCAGAGGTAATCTTTTTCTCTTACAGTACATTACTTGCTTACCTCCCCCTTTTCATTTCGGATCAGTGTGTTAAACTCTTTTCCCTCTAGGCACAGAAAATCTTCCCCAGGTTGCAGAATGCCACACTTTGTAGCAATGGCACGAGCTGTGTTTATATTGTCACCAGTAACCATGCGTACAGTGATCCCTGCTCTCTGGCACTTCTGAATAGCCTCTGGCACCTACAGAAAAAATTAAAAGATATACAAATGATTATTTACCAAAAAGTAAACTCGGCTGATCTAGTCAGAATAGAGGCAGCAGAAGTGTCTCCTTAATCCAGCATTTTGTTTCCGCATTTTAGAATAAATGTACAACAAAATGTCAGTTTTACGTTTTTAGATGCATTTTTATGTGCTTCTTTAGGTACTATTGAAGTTTTATTGAGAGGCCAACTAAGAAAAAATGAGATTTTTATGCTTACAGTAAAATCTCTTTCTCAGAGGATCCATTGGGGGGGACAGAGACCTTGGGTATATGCTGCTGCCACTAAAAGGCTTGACACTATGGCAACAAGAAAAGTCGGCCCTTCCCAGCAGGATATACGCGCCTACAGGCACCTGAGCTAATCAGTTTTGGCTTAGTGTCTGTAGGAGGCAGATGCTTGGTCTGGAGCTCTCCAGACCTGGTCCCTTATTTTATTGTTTTCCAGTTTAGGGACATTTAGTTCGATTTTTCTCTCCCTTTATTTTTCTCTTTTCAGGTGGGGTCTCAGAAACATAGCGTTCACTGCTTCTCCTATTTGCAAAGAAGGGGCACAGACATCGAGTCATGTACCGGTCAGCGCCTAAGGTTGTACCTTTGGGTCCGGGTCCCCCTACCTTCCCTGCTCGTCTCACTGGCTCAGCCCGGAATGATGCAGGTGACTAAATGGTGACTGAAGGCATCATGAGGATATACCCGCCTACAGGCAGCTGAGCTAATCAGTTTTAGTCCCAGAGCAGTAGGAGAGGATCATCAGGTAAGAAAAAACCCAGAAACTGTCCAAGGAACCACAGAATAAAAATTAACTGAAACACCCTCGGACAGGTAACCAAACCAGGAACACCAGAAAAATGGGTGGGTGCTGTGTCCCCCAATGGATCCTCAGAGAAAGAGATTTTACGGTAAGCATAAAAATCTCCTTTTTTCTATCGGCTCGATTGGGGGACACAGATCTTGGGACGTACCAAAGCAGTCCCCAGGGTGGGTAAAAGAGGAATAAGCTAGGTGGAAGGCTGGGACCACAGCCGCCTGCAACACCTTGCAACCCAGACTAGCATCAGCAGATGCAAAGGTACGAACCTGGTAAAATTTTGTAAAAGTGTGCAAAGATGACCAGGTGGCCGCTTTACAAACATGCGAGGCCGAAGCTCTGTTGCAGAGAGCCCGGGAGGCCCCGACAGAACGAGTAGAATGAGCTGAGACCCTGAAGGGTGAAGTCTTCCCTTAAAGCGTAAGCTTCCGAAATAGCAGACCGAATCCACAGAGAAATGGTGTCCGTGGTAGCAGGTAGTCCTTTACGACGACCCTCCGTAGGTAAAAAGGAGTCATTGACAAAAAGTGAGAGGTAGGTCTGTGCCACATCAAGTTTATGGAGCAAACGTTCCATTGGATGAGATGGGGTCGGACAAAAAGACGATGTCCTCATTGAGATGAAAAGCGGAAACAACCTTAGGTAGAAAGGAAGCAACCGGACGAAAAACAACCTTGTCCTGGTGGATGACCAGGTAGGGGGGGGGGGGGTTTAAGGATAGAGCTGCCAGCTCCGAAACCCTCCTAATAGAAGTTACCTCAATAAGGAACCCCACCTTCCAGGAAAGCAGACAGAGAGGAACATCCATAAGAGGTTCAATGGAAGCACCCTGCAGGGCACCGAGACTCAAAAATGTAGATGTACATGGTCAGGATTAGGTACTGAGTGATCTATTAAAAAATAAAAATAAATTTTGTTGGATCTGACGGGTAAGCTTTAACCCCTTAAGGACCAGGCGTTTTTAGTTTTTTTCATTTTTTCCTCCTTACCTTTAAAAAATCATAACTCTTTCAATTTTGCACCTAAAAATCTGTATTATGGCGTATTTTTTGCGCCACCAATTCTACTTTGTAATCACATCAGTCATTGTACCCAAAAATCTACGGCGAAATGGGAAAAAAAATCATTGTGCGACAAAATTGAAAAAAAAATGCCATTTTGTAACTTTTGGGCGCTTCCGTTTCTACGTAGTATATTTTTCATTAAAAATGTCACCTTTTTTTTTATTCTCTAGGTCCATACGGCTAAAATGATACCCTACTTGTATAGGTTTGATTTTGTATTACTACTGAAAAAAAATCATAAATACATAAAGGAAAATTTATACGTTTAAAATTGTCATTTTTTGAGCCCTATAACTTCTTTATTTTTCCATGTTTTTCCATGTCCATTTTTTGCGCCGTGATCTGAAGTTTTTGTCTGTACCATTTTTGAATTGATCGGACTTTTTGATCGCTTTTTATTCATCTTTTCATGATATAAAAAGTGACCAAAAATGCGCTATTTTGGACTTTGGAAATATTTTGCGCGTACGCCATTGAACGTGCGGTTTAAAAAGCAGTATATTTTTATAATTCGGACATTTCCGCACGCGGCGATACCACATATGTTTATTTTAATTTTTATTTACACTGTTTTTTTTTTTTATTCTTGGAAATGCCAGGTGATTCAAACTTTTATTAGGGGAAGGGATCATTGAAAGGCTTAATGATTTTTTTTACACTTTTCTTATGCCATATTATAGCCCCCAGGGGGGGCTATAACATTGCGTGTACTGATCTTTACCACCGATTGATGCATCTCCATAGGAATGCATGAATCAGTGTTTTCGGCGATTGAATGCTCAAGCCTGGATCTCAGGCTTGAAGCATTCATTCGGCGATCGGACTGCAGGAAGGAAGGTAAGAGACCTTCCTCCTGAAGTACAGCTCCCTGAGCTAACCGACACATTTTACTTTCACTTTTAGCCGCGCGGCTAAAGGGTTAATAGGGCGCGGCACCGCGATCAGTGCCGCGCGCTATTAGTGGCGGGTCCCGGCTTCACTATGACACCGGGCCCGCCGTGATATGATGCGGGGTTACCGTGTAACCCCGCGTTATATCACGGGAGCGGAACTAGGGGCGTAAGTTTACGCCCTTGGTCCTTAACAGGTTAAGGGAACTGAGAGCAAACTGTTGTTCCAACCCAGACTGTAAAAAGGAAAGAAGTCGTGGGAGAGAGAAAGTAACGGGGAAAAGGCGTGAGATTCACACCAACGAAAAATAAGACCGCTAAGTACGGTGGTAAATCTTAGCAGAAGAGGGCTTGTGCGCCCTGATCATAGTGCGAACAACTTGGTTAGAAAACCCCCTGGCTCTCAAAACCGTGGTCTCAACCGCCACACCGTCAAATGCAGCGACTGTAAATTGGGGTGGCAAAGAGGACCCTGAGAGAGCAGGTCTGGACGGAGTGGGAGGCGCAGTGGTGCGGCGTCCACTAGCCGAACCACGTCTGCATACCACGCCCTCCTGGGCTAGTCTGGAGCCACGAGAATGGCGGAGATGCCTTCCGCCTTGAGCTTTCTCAGGACCCTGGGAAGGGAAGAGATAGGGCAGGGCAAAGTGCGGCCAAGGATTCACCAGGGCGTCCACGGCTTCGCCACAAAGCGAGGAACCTTCTGTTTGTGGAGCGACACAAACAGGTCCACGTCTGGAGTGCCCCAAAGATTGCAGATTTCTGCAAACACTTCTGGATGAAGAGACCACTCACCTGGGTCAGCTGAGGAGCGGCTGATAAAGTCCCCCTCCCAATTATCCACACCCGGTATGTGAATCGCTGAGGCAAATACAATCATGGGGTGCATCAATAGGGGCATAGATGCCAACGACAAGGATATAATTCTACCTCTGTACAAATCAGTAGGCAGACCACACAAAGAATACTGTGTACAGTAAGTAGAGGGTTCAAAGACGGGCAACCAGGGTACTACGGGGAATGGGAGGACTAGGGTACCCAGAAAGATTATCATAATTAGGGTTAGTTTAGAAAAAAGAAGGCTTAGGGGAGACCTAATAACTATGTATAAATATATCAGGGGACAGTACAGAGATCTTTCCCATGATCTATTTATACCCAGGACTGTATCTATAACAAGGGGGCATCCTCTCTGTTCAGAGGAAAGTATGTTTCTACACCAGCACAGACGGGGGTTCTTTACTGTAAGAGCAGTGAGACTGTGGAATTCTCTCTCGGAGGAGGTGGTCATGGGGAACTCTGTAAAATAATTTAAAAGGGGTCTGGATGCATTCTTGGAGAGTAAGAACATTGCTGGTTATGTATATTAGAATTATAGGGACAGAACGTTGATCCATGGATTTATTCTGACTGCCATATTTGGAGTCGGGAAGGAATTTTTTACCTCTAGTATGAGTTTTTTTTTTCCCTTCCTCTGGATTAACTCGGTAGGGACTCATTAGGGATATAGGTTGAACGTGATGGACTCTGGTCTTTTTTCAACCTTATGAACTATGTTACTATGGATGGAACTCTGAGTTCCGCCCAGAGAAGGATCTTGGAGACTTCGGCCATCGCTGTTGAGCTGCGGGTGCCGCCCTGGCGATTGAAATACGCCACAGCTGTGGAGTTGTCCGACTGGACACGAACAAGACAGTCCCGAAGAAGGTGCTCCCAATGGCGCAGGCAAAGATAAATTGCCCTGATTTCCAAGATGTTGATGGGGAGAAGGGATTCTCAGGAGGACCAAAGGCCCTGGACTGTTCGGTCCTTGAAGACTTCCCCAACCGCTAAGACAGGCATCCGTCGTGATGACTTGCCAGGAGAGGGGCAGAAAGGATCATCCTAGACAAAGAAGAGGGGAGCGCAGCCACCACAGAAGGGAATGGCGAGAACTGTGGGGGGGGGGGGAGGACAATCCTGCTATCGAGGGATAGCAGAGATCTGTCCCATCGGGACAGAAGAGCAAGTTGAAGAGGTCGATAATGGAACTGGGCAAAATGCTTCCATGGCCGCCACCATTCTGCCCAGGACCTCCATGCAGAATCAAATGGAAACTGGCACAGATTTCCGTAGAATCTGAACTCCTGATAAAAGAGCCATCTGCTTGTCTGATGGGAGCCGGATCCTGACAGACGCCATGTCGAACTGGAGTCCCAGGAAGACTAGAGACTGGGTGGGAGTCAGGTTGGACTTGTCTTGATTGATCATCCAGCTGAACCGAGACAAGGTCTGAAGAGTGAGGTCGAGACTCCTGATTCTGGGCCCTGGTTGGAGCCTTGGCCAAGTGATCATCCAGGTAGGGGATCACGGATACACCCCGTGCTCGCAAGAGGGCAATCACTGCCTCCAGGACCTTGGTGAAAACCCTCTGAGTAGTGGATAGTCCGAAAGGAAGGGCCACAAACTCAAAATGGCCCTCTAGAACTGCGAAGCGAAGATAACGCTGATGTGCTGGAAAAATGGGGATGTGGAGATAGGCATCTCGGATGTCCACTGAGGAAAGAAACTCCCCTTGATCCATGGACGCCACTACTGAACGAAGAGACTCCATACGGAAATGATGGAGGAGTAGATGTCGGTTGAGGTGCTTTAGGTCCAAGATCGGATGAACAGAACCCCCTTTTTTGGGGACCAAAAACAGGTTGGAATAAAAACCTGAAAAACGCTCCCTGCGAGGAACTGGGATAATCACTCCCTCAGCGATAAGAGACCGAAGTGCGCCCCGAAAGGCCCTTGCGTCAGAAGGGGAACGAGGGGGAACAAAAAAAAGTGATCCTTCGGAAAGGAAGAAAACTCGATCCGATAGCCATTGGAAACAACATCTCAGACCCAGGAGTCCTGCACGTGGGCAGACCAGACGTCCCGGAAAAGTGACAGATGCCCTCCCACCTGAGAAAAATCTGCGGGTGGGGGAGTCCCTTCAGGCAGAAGTAGGTTTACGGGTGCCTGCCTTGGCCGCAAAACGGCCAGAACGGTTCTCAGATTTCCAGGACGGATGGACCTTGAAGGAAGGAGCCTTCTTGGCCTGTGAGGGCGCATAACTGGTCGCTCTACCGGAGCCATACGTCCGAAAGGACCGAGAGGAGGTCGACCTCTGTTTGGAGTCAGTATTGCAAGACTTATTCTGAGGCAATAAGAAACTCTTACCTCCCATAGCATCTGAAATAATCTCATCCAGGCATTTCCAAATAGGCGGAAACCTGTCAAAGGAAGCTCCGTTACAGATTTCTTGGAAGCGGCATCAGCGTCCCAGGCCTTGAGACACATGGCACGGCGAGACGCCACCAGCAAAAGCCATACAACAGGCCGACTGCATGAAAGCAGAGCACAGAAAGTCCCCAGCAGTGGAGAGTTGAAGTGCCAAATCCGCCAGTTCCTCCGTAGGAGACCCAGATAAAATACCCTGTCGGAGTTGAGAAGCTTAGACAGAAAGGGCCTTTGACAACCAAGCAGAGGCAAAAGCAGGAAGTAATGAAAAAAAAAGTAATGAAAAAAAGCTGCTTCAAAAGCGAATTTTGCCAGATTTTCAATCCTCTTATCCGCTGGGTCTTTAAAGGAAGCTGCATCTACCAAAGGCAGAGTAGTGGATTTTGACAGGCGGGAGACAGGTGGATCCACCGTTGGAGGGGATGTCCACCATGCAATAAGGTCCCTGGCAAAAGTAAATTGTGCCTGAACCTTTTTAGTACCTTGAAAACGCTTGTCAGGATGTTTCCGGGCAGTTTCCAGTAAGGCATCGAATTCAGGATGAGAGCTGAAAACCTTAGATGAGGGATGGGAGCGGTGAAAGGAAACTTCTGGAGCTGTGTCCGAAGTCCCTGGGTCCTCAAGGTGAAAGGTGTCCCTTATGGCTGAGACCAAGCTGTCTACCATGCCAGTCATGGATACATATATAAAATGGAACAGAAAAAAGAAGAGGCGCTCTTTAAGTGTATCAGTTTCCTAATAATTGTAAGAAAATGCAGAAAATACAGAAATGGCTAAATCAGATACACGGTGAGTTTGCACACTAACCTTTCAGTGTTGCGCTGCCACACAACACTGTAATGCGCATAGATGAGTGTATATACTCAAAGTAGATCCTTGTGGCAGCCTTGCGTCCTGGTCCCAGTCATCAAGGATGGCAGTCTGGCGAATCAAAGGTATGGAGAGGTGTGCACCCCTCTCTGGTGTGGATCGCAGTTTGGCTCTACAAAGTGGCTGCCTGTCACAAATGCACTGAGGGCAGTGGAGGTAAAACCAAACAAGTTTATTGGGTAAAATACATGCAGAGACATGTTTCGCAAGGCTCCCCTTGCTTCGTCAGGTCCCGACCTGACGAAGCAAGGGGAGCCTTGCGAAATGCGTTGTCTCTGCATGTATTTTACCCAATAAACCTGTTTAATTTTACCTCCGCTGCCCTCCGTGTTTTTGTGACAGGCAGCCACCTTGTAGCGCTGAACTGCGATCCACACCAGTGAGGGGTGCACACCTCTCCATACCTTTGATTTACCATGCCAGTCGTGTCGGTTCGGTCCTCTGAGCCAGAGGCAGAACCCGAGGCCTCACCTTCCAGTTCCCATGGAGAGTGGGAGCGGGTGGAGGTGGCCTTGGATGAAGGCGACACTGACTTGGTACGCAGATATGGAGACAAAGAGCGGCAACCAGGAAAGTGTCCCTTAAAATATGGGCGGTTTTGGGGAGCCAAGGAGGATGGGCGATGTGATGGGCGATGGACCTATGCGGGGAGCGCCGATTTCTACTCCCGGACTCTGGAGACTAGCCAGAGGACAAACCCCTACGACGCTTGTGAGGGCGCCTGGAATAAGGGGAATGAGAGCGAGGGTTGGCGTAAGGAAGACTTCTCCAAAGCAGTCACCACAGAACATGAGACCTGAGCCAAATCGGAAATATACTGGTAGAGGGAAGATATCCACTCCGGAGGAAGAGCAGAGCCCAAGGGTTGCATTGGGACATCCTGGGAAGATATACCAGGAGGGCTGGGAGGTGCAGTGGTGCAGGCAGGACAAACGGCTTCAGCAGAACCACAAGGCATTTTAAGTTTGCAGCCCCTACAAGCATAATATGTGACCAGGGTCCCAGGTACCTGCCTGAAGGGGGGGGGGGGGGGGTCAGTTCTGGGTTCAGACATAGCGCAAGCCAGATTAAAAAAAGAAGCAGTCCTACACAAGTCTGTGTCCCTCCTGAGGAGAAGAAGCAGGCTGTGTGAGTAAAAAACAATCCGGTCCTCAGTCAGAGAGATAGCTCCAGAGGGAGAGGAGCAGGAGGGCTAATGAAAAGGAGGGGGCAGGACTAGTATCAGGCAGGCCCCCATTGGTTAGAATTTCCCCCAGAAGCGTGAGCCCTGCGCTGATAGGGTAATCATCAGGCTCACAATGCACGCGCCGGGAGAGAGTGGGCAGGGCTAAGGTCCGTGAACAGAGTGTGCCACGGCCATAATGCATTCGCCCCCTAATGCCAGCAAAGTAATGTGGTTAAGGCCAGAGGAGACAGGGATCCGCAGGGCTAGTGCGAACAGCGATGCCGACAGTGTAAGGGATCCCCGGCACTCCGGTCGCATCGCAAAGCGATGGGGCTGAAGCAAAACTATAATATATATACTGGCGCATGCGCAGAAAGTAAGCGCCGGTGAAGTATGTGTGAATAAAAGTGAAGTGAACATTATTCCTGCCACAGAACGTCCCTTATATCAGAATGGCCGAGCTGGGCAATCCCTAGGGGGAATAAAAAGGAGTGGGCACCAAAGCAGGGGGCTACAAAGGTTGAGAATCCAGAAACCTGAAAGAAAAAGGGGAGGAATACTCCCCTTTCCATAGAAAACTTACCTCATGATGTCTTCAGTCAGCATTTAGTCACCTGCATCATGCCGGGCTGAGACAGCGAGACGAGCAGAGAAGGTAGGGGGACCCGGACCCAAAGGTACAACCCTAGGCGCTGACCGGTGGCGAGAAAGGGTTAACAGTACATGACTCAATGTCTGTTCCCCTTCTTCGCAAATAGGGGAAACAGACCCCACCTGAAAAGAGAAAAGGGAGAGAAAAATCTAACTAAACGTCCATAAACTGAAAAACAATAAAATAAGTGACCTGGTCTGGAGAGCTCCAGACCAAGTGTCTGCCTCCTACAGACACTAAGCCAAAACTGATTAGCTCAGGTGCCTGTAGCGGCTATATCCTGCTGGGAGGGGATGACTTTTCTTGTTGCCATAGTGTCAAGCCTCCTAGTGACAGCAGCATATACCCAAGGTCTGTGTCCCCCCAATGGAGCCGATAGAGAAATAGGCAAGTTCCAGCACTTGTGTGTAGAAATAAAATTGTCCAAGCTTATTTAGGACATATAAACATAGAAAATGTCATACCTAGAGCCTGTTGTGCTTTTACAACATTTCATATTCTATTATTTATACCTATTATTTTCATTTCATACCTTTGAAAGTAGCCTCTGTGGCTGTGTCCAACAGCAAAAAGGCACAGCATAGGGTCTGCTGAGTCTTAGCAACAGTTCTGAGCTCTGAATGCCCACCCTCTTGCTGTTTGAAAGACATGCAGGGCTCAGTTTACAGTAGAGTCCTGCCTCAATCCAGGCATGCGCTGCTGCATCCAATTGCTGCAACCTCACTTCTCAAATTGACCGCACCGGCATCGCCAGAGAAAGAACAACAGATCTCTCTCGACACTATCTTCTCCGTATTTGCACTTTTGAATGTCTTCTTGTACCATAACTATTGAACTTTATTTAGTTATATTCTGAAGGATGTAGTGTAAACATGCCTGCTATTGTACTGTATGTTCACTCCACACAGTATTTAAGTTAGTTATATGATTTAATTGTCACCTTAATTGTTACTTAACCCCTTCACGCCTTAGCCTGTTTTGACCTTAATGACCAAGGCAAATATTTTATAAAATATGACATGTGTCTCCTTATGTGGTAATATTTTGAAGCTCTTTTACTTAACGCGATTCCGAGACAGTTTTTTTGTCACATATTGTACTTTATATTAGTGTTAAATTTTGATTGATATATTCAGTGTTTTTTGTAAAAATAAAGAAGTACAAATTTTATTTGCATTTTTTTTTTTACATTTGAAATTTGTTGCTTGTATGAGAAATAGTTATGACCATGGATGTAGAACTCTTATCACCTGTCACCAGGGAAATACTGATTTATCAAAACCTGTGTAGAAGGAACAGTGTTGCTGTTGCCCAAAGCAACCAGATTGCCCTTTTATTTTATTTTTTTAGAAGCTTTTTTTTTTTTTTTTAATTAAAGAAGAAATCTGATTGGTTGCTATTGGCAACGGCACCAACAGCTACTTTTAAAGGATTGATATGAATGCTTTTGTTGAAACATTTAAAAAATGCTATAAAATACTATCAAAATTGGTGCATAGCCTGTTGTGAAAAAGACATCCTGAATTTCCATGCTTCAATAATTCAACCACTTGTTCGACTTCTGAATATGAAGGATATACAAGATGTCTACACTGCTCAATAAAATAAAGGGAACACGTAAACAACGCAATGTAACTCCAAGTCAAATCACACTTTTGTGAAATCACACTGTCCACTCAGGAAGCAACACTGATTGACTATCAATTTCACAGGCTGTTGTGCAAATAGAACAGACAACAGGTGGAAATTATAGGCAATTGGCAAAACACCGCTAATAAAGGAGTGGGTCTGCAGGTGGAGACCACAGACCACTTCTCAGTTCCTCTGCTTCCTGGCTGATGTTTTGGTCACTTTTGAATGCTGGCGGTGCTTTCACTCTAGTGCTAGCATGAGGCGGAGTCTACAACCAACACAATTGGCTCAGGTAGTGCAGCTCATCCAGGATGGCACATCAATGCGAGCTGTGGCAAGAACGCTTGCTGTGTCGGTCAGCGTAGTGCCCAGAGCATGGAAACGCTACCAGGAGACAGGCCAGTACACCAGGAGATGTGGAGGGGGCCATAGGAAGGCAACAACCCAGCAGCAGGACCGCTAACTCTGCCTTTGTGCAAGGAGGAGCACTGTCAGAGCCCTGCAAAATGATCTCCAAAAAGCAACAAATGTGCACTTGTCCATTCAAACAGTCAGAAACACACACCATGAGGGTAGTATGAGGGCCCGACATCCACAGGTGGGGTTGTGCTTACAGCTCAACACTGTGCAGGGCATTTGCCAGAGAACACCAAGATTGGCAAATTTGCCACTAGCAGCCTGTGCTCTTCACAGATGAAAGCAGATTCACACTGAGCACATGTGACAAAGTCTGGAGACGCCGTGAAGAACGTTCTGCTGCCTGCAACATCCTCCAGCATGACCGGTTTTGCGGTGGGTCAGTGACCGTGTGGGGTGGCATTTCTTTGGGGGGCCGCAAAACCCTCCATGTGCCCCAGACCTGAATCTGACTGAGCACATCTGGGGCATCATGTCTCACTCCATCCACCAACTCCACGTTACACCACAGACTGTCCAGGAGTTGGCATATGTTTTTGTCCAGGTCTGGGAGGATATCCCTCAGGAGACCATCCGCCACCTCATCAGCAGCATGCCCAGGTGTTGTAGGGAGGTCATACAGGCATAAGGAGGCCACAGGCTACAGACACTACTGAGCCTCATTTAACTTGTTGGGGACTAAGGGCGTACAGGTACGCCCTTGCTCCCTGGTACTTAAGGACCAAGGGTGTACCTGTACACCCATGGGAATTTTCGGTCCCCGACGCGCGTCGTATGGAGACCAGGATGCCTGCTAAAATCATTCAGCAGTCACCCCGTGCAAACCCCTGATCAATTCAGATCCGCGATTTCGGGCAGATCGGGTCTCTGATGATCCGATAGCCTGGAAAATAGGGATGATCAGAGACAGCTCCGAACATACTGAAGGATAGGAGCGAGGTGGCAGGGGTGCCACCTCCTCCTATCCCCTGCCATTGGTTGGTTAGGATTGACCGACCAAAGGCAGTTGGGGCCGGGGGGGGGGGGGGGGTTAAAGTTGAAATCCACGCTCTGCCCACCCCTGGATGTTCGGGCAGAGCGGGGGGGAAGATGGCGGCAGTTGCCGGAGTGGCGAGGGACCAGCAATCACGGCGGGACTGGCGGCAGTAAGGAGGCAGCAGTGAAGATCAGTGGTAAGTGATCTTCACTGCTTCCTTCTAGGAGTTGCCAAACTACAACTCCCAGCATGCCCAGACAGCCAAAGTTATTTGCTGCAAGTTTGAGATGCCGCAAATTTTGTGCTGCAGCTCAAACTTCCAGCTGTAAACTCGCTGTAAACCCCCGCCCGTGAATGTACCCTTAAAAAAACACTACACTAACACAAAATAAAGGGTACACTGCATATACCCCTACACAGTCGTCGTCCCCAAATAAAAAAAAAATGTCTCGTACGACACTGTTTCCAAAACGGAGCCTCCAGCTGTTGCAAAACAACTCCCAGTATTGCCGGACAGCCATTGACTGTCCAGGCATGCTGGGAGTTGTGCAACAGCTGGAGGCACCCTGTTTGGAAAATACTGCCGTAGGGTAATTTTGGTATCGGAGACAAGTCTAATTCTTGCATCCGTGTCCGTCCCTATGCAAATACCTTGTTCAGGCCTCAAATGCGCATGGCGCTCTCTCACTTCAGAGCCCTGTCGATTTCAAGGCAACATATGGCGTATTTCTGTACTCGGGAGAAATTGTCTAACAGATTTTGGGGGGCTTTTTATCCTTTTACCTTTTATGAAAAGGTAAAGTTAAGGTCTACTCCAGCATGTTTTTGTAAAAAAAAAAATTTTTTTACACTAACATGCTGATGTTGCCCCATACTTTTCATTTTCACAAGAGGTAAAAGGAAAAAGAGACTTCCAAAATTTGTTACGCAATTTCTTACGGAAAGCATGGAAATACCCCATATGTGGACGTAAAATGCGGACGCACAACAAGGCTCAGGAGTGAGAGCGCCACGTACAGGTGATTTGCACAGGGGTGGCTGATCGTTACAGCGGTTTTGACATAAAAAAAAAATACCCACATGTGACCCCATTTTGGAAACTACACCCCTCGCGGAACATAACAAGCGGTATAGTGAGCCTAAAGTTGGACGTGAAAATACATTTTTTTTTATTTTTTCACTAAAATGCTGGTGTTATCCCAAATTTTTCATTTTACAAGGGGTAATAGTAAAAAAAGCCCCCCACAATTTGAAACCCCATTTCTTCTGAGTATATAAATACCCCATATCTAGATGTAAAGTGCTCTGCGGGTGAACTACAATGCTCAGAAGAGATGGAGAGACATTGGGGTTTTGGAGAGAGAATGTGTCTGGAATTGAAAGACATGTGCGTTTACAAAGTTCCCATGGTGCCAGAACAGTGGAACCCCCCCCCCACATGTGACCCCATTTTGGAAACTACACCCCTCACGGAATGTAATAAGGGGTACAGTGAGCATTTACATTTAAATGCTCACCGCACCCCTTATTACATTCTGTGAGGGGTGAAGTTTCCAAAATGGGGTCACATGTGGGGGGGCACTGTTCTGGCACCATGGGGGCTTTGTAAACGCACATGCCCCCCGACTTCCATTCCAAACAAATTCTCTCTCCAAAAGCCCAATGGCGCTCCTTCTCTTCTGAGCATTGTAGTTTGCCCGCAAAGCACTTTACATCCACATATGTGGTATTTGCATGCTCAGAAGAAACAGGGTTAAAATTCTGGGAGGCTTTTTCTCCTATTACCCCTTGTGAAAATGAAAAATTTGGGGTAACACTAGCATCCAACTAACGTCCAAATTTTGCGGAAATTTGTCAAACACCTGTGGGGTGTAAAGGTTCACTTTACCCTTTGTAATGTGCCTTGAGGGGTGTTGTGTCCCAAATAGTGTGCCATGTGGGGCTTTTTTTGCTGTTCTGGCACCATAGGGGCTTCCTAAATGCGACATGCCCCCCAAAAACCATTTCAGCAAAATTTGCTTCCCAAAAGCCAAATGTGGCTCTTTCTCTTCTGAGCATTGTAGTTTGCCCACAGTGCACTTGACGTCCACACATGGGGTACTTCCATACTCAGAAGAAATGGGGTTTCAACTTTTGGGGGGCATTTTCTCCTATTACCTTTTGTAAAAATGGTTTATTTGGTGAAAAACCTGCACTTTAGTGAAAAAAAAAATGTCATTTATATATCTGACTTTACCGAAAAGTCATCAAACACCTGTGAGGTGTTAAGGCTCACTGTACCCCTTGTTACGTGCCATGAGGGGTGTAGTTTCCAAAATAGTATGCCATGTTTTTTTTTTGCTGTTATGGCACCATAGGGGCTTCCTAATGAGCCCCTAGTGCATCCACAGAGCACTTTACGTTCACATGAGGTATTTCCTTCCTTGAGAGAAATTTTGGGGGGCTTTTTCTCCTTTTACCCCTTGTAAAAATTCAAAAACTGGGTCTACAAGAACATGTTAGTGTAAAAAATGTAGATTTTGAATTACGTTCACATATGAGGTATTTCCTTCCTTGAGAGAAATTTTGGGGGGCTTTTTCTCCTTTTACCCCTTGTAAAAATTCAAAAACTGGGTCTACAAGAACATGTTAGTGTAAAAAATGTAGATTTTAAATTTTCTCCTTCACTTTGCTGCTATTCCTGTGAAACACCTAAAGGGTTAAACTTTCAGAATGTCATTTTGAATACATTGAGGGGTGCAGTTTTTATAAGGGTCATTTATGGGGTATTTCTAATATAAAGGCCCCTCAAATCCACTTCAAAACTGAACTGGTCCCTGAAAAATGTTGATTTTGAAAATTTTGTGAAAAATTGCTGGTGAACTTTGAACCCCTCTAATGTCTTCCAAAAGTAAAAACATCAACTTTATGATGCAAACATTCAATACATCATTTATTTGGTATGTTTATTTTCCTTACAAGCAGAGAGCTTCAAAGTTGGAAAAATGCTAAATTTTCCTGAAATTTTGGAAATTTTCACCAAGAAATGATGCAAGTATTGATGAAAATTTACCATTATATTAAAATAGAATATGTCACGAAAAAACTATCTCAGAATCAAATTCATAAGTAACAGTATCCCAGAGTTATTAATGCTTAAAGTGACAGTGGTCAGATGTGCAAAATGCTCTGGTCCTTAAGGTGAAAATGGGCTTGGTCCTTTAGGCGTTAAGGACATTACATCATAGTTGGATCAGCCTGTAGTGTAGTTTTCCACTTTGATTTTGTTGTCAGAACATTCAACTATGTAAAGACATTCATTCAGATCTAGGTTGTGTTATCTTAGTGTTCCCTTTATTTTTTTTGAGCAGTGTAAATGTTGTTTATATTATTATACAGTCATGAAGTAAAAAAAAATCAGTCACAGTGATCACTGTACATGCTACTCGATGGCAACATCATTTATACAAAAACAAAAAACAAAAAAAACACAAACAATAATTGCATTATAGCACAGATATTTGCTAACCTTTCAATCAAAAATCCAAAACTTGAATATTTATCAGTGTGTTTTTGACTAAAGCAGTTACCTGTGAGACTTTTCATATTGACATGATTAGAACAGACTATAGAAATTATATAAAGGTTGCTAAATAGTATGCATTATAAAAGAGGTAAAGCATATAGTAATATTTTCAAAACAATTAATGGGAGCAAATTAATTCTAGTAATAGGAAGAGGTTACCTCTGGACGAACAGGGTCTTCAATGCCCACCACAGCAATACAAGTAAGGTCCGACACGATGTCTGCTTCATTATCCCAATCAGGTTCAGTGCCTGCTGGGAAGTCACGATATGCCAGACAAATAGTACGAAGACCCTCACATGCCATTGGCTCAATGATCTTTTTTATCATCTCATCCCGATCTCTGGTTTTAAAAGGACAAACCTCGCCACCTTGATCCAAAATTTTAGTACATCTATGCAACAAAATTAAGAAACATTAGTACATCAGAATCATTGCCTACTTTTATATACCTACGTCACCCTAAGTTCTTACTTGCGTAAAAGGATTTCAGAGGCTCCTTTGCTGTACAAGCGGAAACCACCTCCAGATTCACTGAGTACTGTGCTCATGGACTTGCGCACTGAATTGAAAGTGTACACTTTGTAGAGTTTTTCTTCAGGAATCTCATTACGAACAGCTTGGTAATCCTGTTTCAGGTCCAAAACAAATCCTAGCAGAGAACATTCAGTTTTATTACCGACTTGTCTTGGAAGACCACCTTCTTTTTCTGGGGGCTAAAAATTGGTTGGACAAGAAAAAAAATTAAAATAATGTTAAACATATACAGCAGAAAATCTTCAGGAGATCATGCACATCGGGGGATCAGAAATTGAGATGGCTGATGTCAGGGGAAATAATGTTTGACTGTGTTGAAATCCTATATCCTTTTGTTATCATAGGTTAAAAGTCTTAACCAGGTGTTTATTCCCCTTTCCAAATTAGCAACCCCTGCAATCTTGGCATGTGTATGGGGTCAGAAGAACAGAGGTTTGATAGCTATCTGAAGTATGCTGCTAAACAAATGTGCACTTTCTCATTGTTAGCAGTTCTCTAGGCCGCAGCTTCAATATGTCAAAAATATCCCATTGCGCCAGCCCCCCTGCCCATCAGTAATGCATTAAGTGAGATTACAGATTTTAGGTTACAAGTAATTATACAAATCTTTAGTATATATCTGGATATATCTAATTCCTATGCCCTGTTTCAATCATGTTGATTGAAGTATACACAACTCTATTTCACCGTACATATTCAGGATTTAGCTTCACTTACCAAGATTTTAGATGTATATGCAGAGTTAATGGATATTCCATTGACCAACAGGTCTAATATTTTTGGGTTAAGTGCTTCAGGGTCAGGAATTTGTCTATAGTAGGTGCCACACACATATGCTTGAACCACTGTCATACGATTCATAGTTAAGGTGCCTGTCTTGTCAGAACATATAGCTGTAGCATTGCCCATGGTTTCACATGCATCCAAGTGACGTACAAGGTTATTATCTTTCATCATTTTCTGAGAAGAAAAAGAGAAAAACAGGGTGGCTACATATACATTTGGAAGCCAAGAAAGAACTACAGTAGTACACTTGATATATATATAGTAGCATAATATATATATATACTATCACATGAGCAAAGAACAATATATTACAATGCTTAGGTGTTAAAAAAATAACTTTTAGGCTGTTTCTTAAAACAAAACTAAGCTTACCATCTTTCAATAAAGTAAATTATTATGTTATGGGAATTACAATAGCAGGAACAAATTAATGGCAGCATGATATAATATAATCACAGCTGTTAACTGCTTAGTATCTTCTTTACATGCAACTTCTACTTAAATAAAGACACTTGACTATAGTAACAAGGTATTGTCATGTAAACATGCTTTCTTTCCAACATATCACACTTCTGCTCCACGGGAGGTTTCTGTTCTTCATGGAGAACTGGGCCAACTTCGCTGTCAGATACAGGCTCTACCGTAGGGGCAGCTGCACCTCAATGGGGAGGGTGCAGCTGTGCTCGTGGACAAGATGACCAGAAGGGTGGTGGAGTGTTTAAACTAGGGACTAGGGGGGAGGGACCCTACAACATAGAAGAGGAAGATAGTGTAGCTAGAGATCTGGGGATAGGTAATAACACTGGGGGTGGAGCAGGGGGAGGGGTTAGATCAGTCATAAGTGATCAGAGGAAAGATAATAGGAAGGATAACATGAAGTGCATGTATACTAATGCTAGAAGCCTCAATAATAAAATGGAGGAACTGGAACTATTAATGTTGGAGGAAGACTATGATATAGTGGGAATAAGTGAGACATGGCTGGATGCGAGCTGTGACCGGGCAGTTAATGTACAGGCATACATTCTGTTCAGCAATAACCGTTCCAGTAATAAAGGGGGGGGGGGGGGGGGGAGGTTTTCTTAAATGTAAAATCCTGTCTTGGGCCCATTCTGCGTGAGGACATTGGTGAGGAAAATGATCATGTGGAATCTCTGTGGGTGGAAATAAGGGGTGGGGGGGGGGGGGGGGGTAAGAACAAGAAATTACTGATAGGGGTTTGTTATAAGACACCAAGTATAACAGAAACAGCAGAAAAGTATAAACTATTCGGACATTGACTGGGAAGCTGAAACCTGTTGGGTCCTGCACTTGTTGGAAAATCTTGTTTTCCTTGCTGGAACTACAAGAGGTGGGTCACTTCTGAAACTTACACTAACCAATAGGCCAGACAAAGTATCTGAGGTAGAGGGGGTCATCTTGGTAATAGTGACCACAACATAATAAGTTTTCGTTTATCCAAGAGGATGTCTACTAGTGGGACTACAATATTCAACAACTAACGAGAGGACCTCAGTGACCTAGATTGGGACCGTGCCCTAAGTAATGAAAGTACACAAGCTAAATGGGACACTTAAGAACATCCTAAATAGATACTGTGAATGACATATAACCTATGGGAATAAAAGGGCTAGAAATAGGAGTAAACCAATTTGGCTAACCAAAACAGTTAAGGAAGCGATAAACGATAAGAGGAAAGCGTTTAGGCTGCTTTCACACTATGAAAAGTACCCGTTATATAACACCCGTTATAAAATAGCGGGCGATTAGAAAATCCCTAACATATGTTAGAAAATCACATAATAGTCTATGGGATTTTTCTAATAGCCGTTTTAACCCGTTATCCATAAAGGGTGTTATTTTGTGACGGGAGATTGAACGGAAGAAATAGTGCATGCACGTATGTTATGGATTTTCTAATAGCGGTTTAACCCCGCGATCGCCCACTATTTTGGGTGTTATGTAACGGGTACTTTTCATAGTGTGAAAGCAGCCTTAGACTACTAAAACAAAAAGTTAGTGGGGAAACATTAAAGAATTATCAGGAGAGAAATATAATCTGTAAAGAAGAAATAAGACTAGCAAAAATTGCAGCAGAGAGAATTGCCATAGAAAGTAAAAGAACACCATAATATTCTTCATCTACATAAATAATAGGAAATTTTGAGCTGAAAATGTTGGCCCCTTAAGAAATAATATGGGCCTAATGGTGGAGGAGGATGAGGAAAAGGGCAATTTACTAAATGACTTCTTCTCTACTGTATTTACAAATAATAACAGGAGAGGGAACAAAGTAAAGTACATTCTCCAGCAAATCTCACCTGTTTAAACCAAGAAAATGTGAGGTGCCGCCTTAGTAACATAAAACATACAAATCACCGGGCCCAGGTGGCATTCATCCAAGGGTTTTGCAATAATTAAATACTGTGCTAGACAGACCCTTATTCCTTATATTTAAATTGGTACTCCGGCCCTGAGACATCTTATCCCCTATCCAAAGGATAGTGGATAATATGTCTCATCGCGGGGGTCCCGCCGATGGGGACCCGCCGCTGTGGACCCCCCCCCCCCCCAATCTTGCGCTCGCCACACACCTGTTTGAGCTGCACGCCGTGGTGCCAGCTCACAAACAGCCAGGTGGCGACCACGGGACCGGAGTATGGTGACATCACGACTCCGCCCCGTGTGACGTCACCCCCCAAGTCTTGCATGGCAGGGGCTGGGGGTGACGTCACACGGGGGTGGAGTCTTGACGTGACCATACTCCGGCCCCGTGGTCGCCACCAGGCTATTTGTGAGCTGGCACCGCAGCGTGCTGTTCAAACAGGTGGGTGGCGAGCACAAGATTGGGGAGGGGGTCCCCAGCAGCGGGACCCCCGCGGTGAGACATCTTATCCCCTGTCCTTTGGATAGGGGATAAGATGTCTCAGGGCCGGAGTACCCCTTTAAAGATTCAATAATGACAGGGATTGTTCCACAGGACTGGCGCTTCGCAAATGTGGTACCAATATTCAAAAATGGGTCAAAAAGGGATCCTGGGAACTATGGGCCAGCAAGTTTAACATCTGTAGTGGGTAAGATTTTTGAGAGTTTTCTGAGAGATGCTATTCTGGAATATCTTAATGAAAATAACCTTCTGACATAGCACCAACATGGGTTTATGTGGGATCGGTCCTGTCAGACTAATCTGATCAGCTTCCAAGAGGAGTTCAGTTACAGATTGGATCAGGGTGAAGCTGTGGATGTTATATAGCCGGACTTTTCTAAGGCATTTGATACTGTTTCACACAAAAGGTTAGTACATGAAATGAGGATGCTGGGATTGGGGGAGGACATATGTAAATGGGATAGCAACTGGCTCAGTGACAGAAAGCAGAGGGTGAATATCAATGGAACTTACTCTGGTTGGGTGACAAGTGGGGTACCACAGGGGTCAGTACTAGGTTACTTTCAATATGTTTATTAATGTCCTTGTAGAGGGATTACAAAGTAGAATTTTTATATTTTGCAGTTGACATAAACTGGGTACGGTGATTACCACATGATAAGAATATTACAGAGGGATCTGGGGAAGCTGGAGGCTTGGGCACAGACATAGCAAATAAAGTTTAATATGGATAAATGTAAGGTTATTGGGCCGTAAAAATAAAATGTACAATTATGTGCTAAATAGAATTACACTAGGTCAAATTTCCACCGAAAAAGATTTGGGGTACTGGTGGACAGTAAACTCAATTTTAGCAATCAGTGCCAGGAAGCGGCTGCCAAGGCTCACAAATTCATGGGATGTATGAAGAGAGGCATTGAGGCACGTGACAAGGACATAGTTTTTCCGCTGTATAAATCACAACTCAGACAACATATGGAGCATTATGTCCAATTCTGGGCACCTGTATATGAAAAGGACATGGCTGAACTGGAGAAGGTGCAGAGGAGGGCGACAAAGATAATTAATGGTATGGGAGGATTACAGTATCAAGACAGGTATTCAAGCTTAGGGTTAATTAGTTTAGAGAAAAGACGCCTTGGGGGAGATCTGATTAAAGTGTACATGAATGGACAGTATCTTTCTAGTGATCTTTTTATACCTAGGCCGGTAACCATGACAAGGGGACATCCTCTCTGTCTAGAGGAAAGAAGGTTTCACCATCATCACAGAAAGAGATTAGTTACTGTAAGAGCAGTGAGACTATGGAACTCTCTACCACATGATGTTGTGAGGTCTGACTGAAGTTCAAGGGGTCCTGGATGTTTTTCTAGAGAGTAATATTACAGGTTATGAATACTAGATTTATGGGGATAGGACGTTGATCCAGGGTTTTATTTTGATCGCCATATTGGGGTCGGAAAGGAATTTTTCTTCTGTCATGGGGCAATTGGCATCAACCACATGGGTAGTTTTTGCCTTTCACTGGATCAACACAGTAGGGTGTTAGTTTGAACTCGATGGTCTCTCATATATTTTTCGACCTTACAACCTACATACTATGTCAGTACATGTCAGGATCGATGTGACTTTTTAGTGCACTTTTCATAAATTACAAGCAAAATTTAAATTTTTTTAAGTTTTTGTAAAATCTATGGGATGGCTCACAAATACAACAGAACCATGGCTACAATAGTAAGTATCAAGTAAACATTTCTATCCACAGCACAAAACTGAATGAAGACAGTCTAATGCTAGTGTACCAGTGTAGCTATTTTAGCCTTTTGTTCATTACTTGTTAACACCCACTTTATGTATTTCATACATTAAGGGTCTATTCATACGTACAGTATCCTGCGCAGATTTGATGCACAGGATTTGTAACTGCAGATTAGAAACTGTGCTCAGTCATTTAGTTTATATTAAAATCTGCAGAAGAAAATCCTGTGCATCAAATCTGCGCAGGATACTGTACATGTGAACAGACCATTAAACAGAGAAAAGAAACTAACTGAAAAACTTCAATTTCTCACCTTCACAGAGTATGCAAGTGATATAGTAACTGCAAGCGGTAGCCCTTCAGGAACGGCCACAACCAGCACTGTGACGCCAATTATAAAAAATTTTACAAAGTACTGAACATAGATAGGGGTACACTCTGCAAGCCAAGGACGTCCCAATACTCCGAAGGTGTAAATGACAAAGTACAGCACCAGAATGATCACAGTGATGGCAGACATAATAAGACCTGTTAATGACAAGATACAATTTGTGACTAAATATAGAGGATGAGCAAGACCATGTTTAAAAATAACTAAAATAACAATTTTCAAGATGACTACTACTGTAGGAAATTAGCTACTTTTCCATTATACTAAGGGATCTATCACATTGAGCAATTATCGGCTGAATCAGGCCCAGAGATCAGACAACAGATAAGAAAACGCTCATGTCTGCTGATCGCTTCTTTAAAAAAAAAAAAAAATTCATTAGTTGGCTGCATATCTCCCTGTATAACGAATCATAGCAAAGGGCAGCACAAGCAATCCACTGATCGTGAATGCGGCCCTGGCTACTTGATTCCAAGCTATGGAATAGCCTCATTAAACAAGCAGCGATCAAGGAGATCAGTTCTCATATGAGGCATGTGTTGGGCTGTGTAATAGTCTTAACCCCTTAACGACACAGGAAGTAAATGTACGTCTTGGTGTGGTGGTACTTAACGCACCAGGATGTACAAATTCCTCCTGTACATGATGCGCGCACCAGACCGGTGCTCGCATCATGCACGGCAGGTCCCAGCTGCTATCAGCAGCAAGTGACCTACCAGTAACAGCGTCTGAGGGGTTAATGGCGGACATCAGTGAGCGATCGTGCAGATGTCCGCCATTAACCCCTCAGACACTGTAATCAATACAGATCACGGCATCTGTTGCAATGTGGGCATTATATTAGATGATCTGATCGAGCAGACCAGAGCAGAAGACTGCCGATAACACTGATCAGTGCTATGCATAGCACTGAACAGTATTAGCAATCAAATGAAATATATTAATATAAAAAAGTGTGAAAAAAAGTTAAAAAAAAGAAAAAAAAAAAGGGAAACATTCCCTCTCCCAATAAAAATGTAAATTGGTCTTTTTTCCAATTTTACCCCCAAAATGGGTTAAAAAAAAAAAAAGTTAATTTACCAACATATTTGGTATCGCCACGTGCGTAAATGTCCGAACTAACAAAATATAATGTTAATGATGCTGTACGGTGAACGGTGTAAACGTAAAAAAACAAAACAAAAAAAAACATTTTATTCCAAATATATAAAAAGCGATTTAAAAGTTTCATACATGCAAATGTAGTATCGATAAAAAGTACAGATCACAGCGCAGAATGAGGCCTCATACAGCCACGTATACGGAAAATTGAGAAAGTTATAGGTCGTCAAAATAGAGGGATTTTAAACATACTAATATGGTTAAAAAGTTTGAGATTTTTTTTAAGCTGTACAATAAAAGTATGTAGTCATGGGTATCATTTTAATCGTATTGACCCAAAGAATAAAGAAAACCTGTAATTTTTACCATAAAGTGTATAACGTGGAAACAAAACCTTCCAAAATTTGCAAAACAAATTCCCCACACAAATAATATTTTTTTGGGTTGCGCAATACATTTTATGGTAAAATGAGTGATGTCATTACAAAGGACAACTGGTCATGTAAAAAATAAGCCCTCATATGTGTCTGTGGATGAAAATATAAAAAAAGAGTTGGAAAAGAAAGGAAAAAACGTAAATGCAAAAATAAAAGTCCTTAAGGCCCAAATGGGCTGTGTCCTTACCCTCTTAAGGACCCATGACGCACGCGTACGTTATGAGTCCGCTCCTGATCTATAATGCGTGGCCAAGGCGTGGCCCCGCGTCATAGCGGGTCGGGCCCGGCCTCTAACAACGGCCGGGACCCGTGGCTAATAGCGTGCGGCATTGATCGCGGTGCCGCGCGCTATTAACCCTTTAGACGCATCGTCTAATCGTGGCATCCCGAACAGCTTACATGACAGCCGGTGGATCCCTACCTGCCTCCTCGCTGTCCAATCCCTGAATGACTGCTCAGTGCCTGAGATCCAGGCATGAGCAGTCAAGCGGCAGAATCATTGATCAATGGTTTCCTATGAGAAATCAGTGATCAATGTAAAAGATCAGTGTGTGCAGTGTTATAGGTCCCTATGGGAGCTATAACACTGCAAAAAAAAAAGTGAAAAAAAAAAAAGTGAATAAAGATAATTTAACCCCTTCCCTAATAAAAGTTTGAATCACCCCGCTTTTCTCAGAAAAAACAAAAACAGTGTAAATAAAAATAAACATATGTGGTATCGAAGCGTGCGGAAATGTCCGAATTATAAAAATATATAGTTAATTAAACCGCACGGTCAATGGCGTGCACGGAAAAAAATTCCAAAGTCCAAAATAGTGCATTTTTGGTCACTAAGTCCTATCAATACAAAAATGGTAAAGCTAAAAACTTCAGATCACGGCGCAAAAAATTAGTCCCCATACCGCCCCATATGCGGAAAAATTTAAAAGTTATAGGGGTCAGAAGATGACAATTTTAAACGTATACCTTTTCCTGCATGTAGAAATCAAACCTACATAAGTAGGATATAATTTTAATTGTATGGACCTACAGAATAAAGATAAGGTGTCATTTTTACTGAAAAATGTACAGTGTAGAAACGGGAGCCCCCAAAAGTAAAAAAAAATTGCGTTTTTTTTTTTTTTTTTCAATTTTGTCTCACAATGATTTTTTTTCCCCGATTTGCCGTAGATTTTTGGGTAAAATGACTGACGTCATTACAAAGTAGAATTGGTGGCGCAAAAAATAAGCCATGATATGGATTTTTAGGTGCAAAATTGAAAGAGTTATGATTTTTAAAGGTAAGGAGGAAAAAACGAAAATGCAAAAAACGAAAAACCCTGGGTCCTTAAGGGGTTAAGGAGTTAAAGAGGTACTCCGGTGTAAACCATTTTTTTTTTTATCAACTGGTGCCAGAAAGTTCAACAGATTTGTAAATTACTTCTATTAAAAAATCTTTACCCTTTCAGTACTTTTTAGCAGCTGTATGCTACAGAAGAAATTCTTTTCTTTTTGAATTTCCTTTTTGTCTTGTCCGCAGTGCTCTCTGCTGACACCTGATGCCCATATCAGGAACTGTCCAGAGCAGGGGAAAATACCTATAGCAAACCTATGCTGCTCTGGACAGTTCCTGATAAGGGCATCAGGTGTCAGTAGAGAGCACTGTGGACAAGAAAAAAAAGAAATTAAAAAATAAAAGAATATCCTCTGTAGCATACTGCTGCTTAATAATACTGGAAGGGTAAAGATTTTTTAATAGAAGTAATTTACAAATCTGTTTAATTTTCTGGCACCAGTTGATTTAAAAAAAATAAAAATAATGTTTTCCACCGGAGTACCCCTTTAAGTGTGAAATACAAATCTGGTATCTATGTTGCCAGTAAAATGCTAATATAAAAGACTAAATACAATGCAAACTCAAAGAGATAACAATGTAGCCCAATGTACAAAAGATACTGACATAAAAAATATCCAGGGGTAATCTAGTCAGAGGTTTGGAGAGCCTCCACTGTTAACAGAAAAAAAGAAACCTCAATTAAAATAGCACCTGCTTTTCCAATCTGCACAGCTAGCCTGGTAAGCTTCCCTTGTAGGACAGACTTCTCCTTCTTCGGAACTTTGACAACTTTCTTTTCTTTTTCTTCACTTTCCACACCTTCCTCACTTTTTAGAGGTTGTATCTCCAAGGCCACACCATCTTGAGCTTTTGCTGAAAAAAGAGAGAAGCAATGACAACACCAAATAACAGGAAGTGGGACACATCTGGGATGATGTAGACAGAAAAGCAACACAGGAACATAATACCACTAGACAACGTAACACAATCAATGGAAAGATCATTGCAATAACAGTAAAGAGAATAACAGGAGAAACAAGTTACAAGACAACTAAATATGAATATATGTGAGGAGAGATAGAGAGAAATAAAGCAAAAAGCTAGTCACTGCATAAAAAAATGACTTGGGTTCATACCTATCTCAGGCCAGATGTGTTATGCCTGAGCCAGACACAACCGGTGAGCTGTGTCCTGGTCCAGCATCCATAGCCAGACAAATAAACATAGCCTCCATATGAAACTATGGTATCAGGTTTGACAGTTTTCCTCTGTTTTCATACTTTATTAGAAGGGGGGGCATGGAGACCAAAGGGATAGACATACATGAACACGTTCTAAGCAGGACTGCCCAAAGATATTTCATTGTAAAAATGTGTGCTAATTTTCTGCATATGAATATTTCTCATTAAGTGCAGGTGTCTATCTTATGAAATGTGAAATAAGTAACAGTGAGCAGCTGTGCCTCTAAAACATATTGAGACCTTGATAATCATATCCATAAAAGCAATAAAACAGCTTAAAGAATCAAAACAAAAGGTATCTTTATATGAAACCTATAAGAGATTAAGACAGTGATCCCAATTGGATACAACTGTAAACACATGTATACACATTTTTATATTTCTCCTATAGCCGTGATGGTAAGGTTACTCTGGATATACCATTTCGATATATAACTGGGCTTTGAAACAGTGTTGGGTCTGCAATTCGCTGGGGAAAATAAACAGCTCTTCCTCTCAAAACTAAAAAGTAGCTGTTTAATAGTAAATTGTAAATCAAAAGTTAGGGCAATTTTTTTTTTTAAGTAATATTTTTTCTATTCAATTGTTGTGGCCATTTTAACAAAAAATAGTTCAGCTCACTTGGTTGTTACTTTTATGCAAACATTTTAGTAACTAATAAAATACTGTAATTTTCATACTCATTACACTGACAAAACAACAGTTCATTGTCATTTTCAGTACAGCATAGCCCTAAGTAAATAAAATACAGTTATTACTTGGTTATCATTCTAACTTTCAATTTACAAATATAGGGCCTTTTTATGCTTTGGAAAGAGATGCTTGTTAAAGATATCCGATATTAGCTTTGATTGCTGTTTTATAGGCTAAAAACCCTATGCATACTAAAAATTATTTGGTCAGAGGAACAAAGGTAGTTAAGTTGCAAAGTGCAAACATACCCTTATACTAAACAACTGTTTTAAAAGACTAGGGTGCAAAATGCTTTAGAGGTAGAAAGTGCCCTTAAAGGGTTGTCTGGGGTTTAAGACCCACTTGTTTAAGGCCTATTTGTTGTTGACCCACTATTCTATTGGGCTTGCAGCAATGACATCATGTACATCGTTCACGTTATGTTGCAGCTAATCACTAGCCTCAGTGGTCTTTGACTGCATGTACGCCAGAACTGCGGTCAATTACTGTCATCACCACAGATCCAGGTGTGAACACTGGAGAATTCAGCGGTAAAGTTTTTTTCAATTTATTTTAGCTCCTCTACCTAGAAAATTTTGGAAAAATCCAAGCCAACTCATTTAAGATGAGAGAAAGAGAAAGAGAGAAAGAAAGAGAGAGAAAGAGGGAGAGGGGGAGAGAGAGAACAGAAAAAGAAAACACGCCACCTCAGAAGTAATGAGATACTCTTGAAGTGAACAGGCAGACAGGTCACAGGATGTGTATACACACTAAAAGGACAAGACAAACGTCTACTAGAAACTTTTAGTACAAACCAGGTGCTAAAGACAAAAAAACAATAAAAGTGCTGCTTGTCCAGCTCTGTAAATGTGAAGGAGAGTGAGGCGCAAAGGAAAGAAGGTTTTGCTCCTGCAAGCAGCTAACACTCATCATGATGCTTAAAAAAATCCCATCCTATCATGGCGATTCCATATATTTTTTTATGTCACCAGTAATATCTTAGCAGCCATATTACAGTTAAACTTGCTGAAATGTTATAAATGTTAGAACTGTGAATATAAAACAAAATACAGGTTTTAAAAGAAGCTATGAAAGTAAAACTTTGCTTTACTTCCTAAGAAGAAACTTCTTAGAAGTTTTAAAAATATTTCTAAGGAATCAAGATTTAGGTCTTGTATTTGTGGCAAACCAGGTATATCATTTTTTTTATGCAAATTCATACTATACATGTCTGAGCTATAAAAAGGTATGGGGTGCTTTAATTCCAATTGTCAATGTCTCCATCTCTGATCAGAAAGCAAAAAAAGGGTTACTTACAGGATACAGCTGCAAAGTGCAATATTAACTATTTAATAAATAAGTTACTCTATAGAATATTGTTAACCTCTGTCATAAAACTAAACTAAAAATGAGACCTTCATAAACCTGTATTTTGTTATTTTTTTCTTCTATCTGGATAAATGGACAGTTATACAAAGCACTACTTTATGACCAAGAGGCTTGAGATGCACCATCTAATATACTTTAATGTTTAGACAGTCATTCAAAAAAACAAAACAAAAAAAAAACAGACACGGAATAATGCAGCAAGATCAAACTCAGCTGTAAGCTTTGCAGGTAAGTACAGGTGAAGTTGCTCACATGAGGTGAACAGAATATGAGAGACTGGGTGAGCTGCCCCTGTGAGAGGAAAGGAGGTTGTGAAGAGATGAAGTGGTTACCTTTGTTGCGATTTTCTGGAGGTCCTTGTTTTTTACCTGTTTAGATATAGAGAAAAAAAAAAAAAGAAAAAAAAAAGAAAAAAAAAAAAAAAGGAGGAGGGATTCTGGTCACTTTGACTGTATGAAAGAGGAGGATCATACCCCCCACTGCGATGGAAGAAATGGAATGACTAACCCACTCTTGGGAACTAAATGTGCGAGCAGCAGAAAGATGGTTAAACTTAGAGTAAAGTGTAAAAAAGAAGCCTAGGGATAGTGGTAAGAGTACAGAATCAGTGGAAAAGCCTGCAGAAAAGTAATAATATTTAACAGGAACAGGGTGAAGAGATGAAGGTAGCTACCAAGTTGGATAGATAGACAAAGTGCTAGGATGACACATAACAGACAAGACTTAATCAAGAAGAGTAATTGTTAGATGTTCAACAATGAACAGGAAGAAAATGGGACCAAAAGACAGAGGAGGAAAAAAAAAAAAGAGAAAAAGATATGTTATTGAGAGGGAAAATGTTGAAAGGATGCTGGTGAAAGAGACATACAGCGATAAGTGCAATATATAAATAATGGGCTAGGATAGATATTGTGTCAAGGCATTAAAAGAAAAAAGACAAAAAAGAAAAAGACTCACACATGGAAAAACAAAACAAAATAGAAGGCTTTAAAATATGGCAATTTGTTTTCAAAAGCAGCAAGATACCATTCGAAAGAAGAACAGAGGATCCAAAATCACTCAAGTTCAATGAGCCCTAAAGATTGCAGTCATTTTGTAACATATAAAAGCTCAATAAAAATTTAAATAAAGTAAAGAAATCAGACGTACAGATAGGATTCATTATGGCAAAAAAGCAAAACAAACGGAAAATAAATTTTTATTAAAGTATGAAACTTTTGCAGAAAAAAAGTTTTTCCCACAATAAAAAAACACAACTATGAGCAATACAAAATGAAAAGAAAGACCATTTTAAGAAAAGAAAAAAAAGACACTTGTGGCCCTTTTTTTTTTTTTTTTTTTTTTAAATAACCAAAGTTATTATTTGGCTATACAAGCTCAGGTCCTGTAGATCTAACAGAAATTTGCAGAGGACTCACAAAATCTTTAGTGAACCCTGTAAGGTAGTATCGTTTATCACCTTATCCCCATGCACATTAAAGGTCAATGTCAAGGCCAGTTAAGTAATTTTTTTCTCAGCTGAAAACCCCCCAGAATCTTTTAGGGTCTCATGATGTCACATATATCCACCATCTTACCCAACTTGATAGATAATTACCTTTCTTTGACTTTTTCTCTTCCTCTCCTCCTTCGTTTGCTCCCAAAAGTGTAAAAATTATGCCAGTCTGAGAGTTGACGCCAACAGCTGTAACAACCATACGTCCGGACCCTTCCATCACATGTGTGCCTACAGGAAGACAAGTAAAAGTGTAAAGACTGTTTCCGATGCATAAATAGGATACTGCTACTTAAAAAGGGTACTCCACCCCTCGATATCTTATCCCCTATCGAAAGGATAGGGAATAAGATGTCTGATCGTGGAGGGTCCGACAGCTGGGACCCCCCGTGTTCTCCTGCACGATACCCCTACATTCTGAACATTTATGTTATGTTCAGCTGGTCGGAGTCGTGTACCCTTTTAAAAACTTATCCTTACCAGACAGTAGCATGGGATCCTTTTCAAGAGATTTTTTCACATGATCACTTTCTCCTGTTAGAGAGCTTTCATCAATTTTCAGGTCATTACCCTGGATCAAGATGCCATCTGCAGGAAGAAGATCCCCTGGAGGCAAAAAGTAACACACCACACTGTTAACATGTCACTCAATTACACACTAAGATGAAAAAAAATTTAATAATAATAATAATAAAAAAAAAAAAAAAGGTACTCTCTGTAAGTTTGTACCATATTTAATTTGTGCAATATCTCCCACAACCAGTTCTGCCACAGAAATCTGGATGACTTGTCCTTTTCTGATAACAGTGAATTTCTGCTCCTGCTCAATTCGACTCTGAAGGCCACGAAACTGCTTCTCTTTGCTCCAGTCATTGAATGCTGTTACCAAAACTACAATGATAACTGAGAACAAGATGGCTGCTCCCTCGATCCAACCGGCTTGTGCTTCTCCTTCATCCTCCACTCCTCCTACTTCTCCACATGCTGTGAACAAAACAGTGGTATAACTACACAAGAAAGGTGCATTGTGTTGTGTTTAAGGCGATTTATTGGAGAGGTTTTCCAGTACAATAATAGGAAAAGGAATAATTAAACATATAAATGGGAATGGTTGGAGAGTAATAAAAAAAAAATCTAGTTTCTACTGATCTCAACTATGATCCCTAAATCTTAGTTAATGCTTGATCTTAAGTAAAAGTTTACACTTAACCCCTGCATCCTGTGATCAACACATCTCGAGGTGATTGGTCGCCCGACCCTGCTGGGAGGGGCACCCGCTCTGCCTCAGTCCAAAGAGCAAGAGCGTGTGCATGGAAGAAAAGACCGGTGGACTCGGCTGCAGTCTGAGATTTCAGACTCATGCCAGGCCAGCATGAGTCCAAAATCTATGCGGTCGGGACATGTAGGGAGGCCCCTAGTGGTGACTTTTTCAAACAGTAAATATGTGTTTTTAATTGCATTCAATTAGGAAGTTATTTGCCATACATTAATACACCATATATAAAAAGTTTTTTTTGATGACAGGTACACTAACAAAAAATAGAAAAAAAGGGGGATTGAGTGCAGCTCACAATAAATTAGCCGAGGTACAATATGGTTGGACACCTACACCTTAGGTGTAATAAATATTTGTAGAAAGAAAAGAAATGGTAACCATAACCTCAAGGCTAATATCAGATAGCCTGATACATGATGAAAAATTAAATAAGAATTTATTAGAAAGAACTGTGCTTCAAATATATGATGAAAGCAATGAACAGTTATTAAAAAATAACAAGACAATAATGTTATAAAACCTCCTTACACAAGGCCCTTGTGCAAAATGAATACTTAAAATATAAAAATAAAGATAAAAATAAAACCGCACCACTGAATGCCATAGTTGGAAAAAAGTCTGTTATTCCGGCATCTGATAGTTTGGAATAGGAGCTTTCCACAGTTTGCAAATCAAATGTTATCAGATATAGACTCTAGTCCATGTGTTTGGATGGAAAGATAGGGTATAGTTACCAGTCAGATGGCGTACTCTGATACAGCTTGCCAGAGGATGGTGCAGTCTAGCACCCATCCAGAGCGGGGTCCGTGCGTGTTGTAGCTGGGCGCTGGCGTGCACTCCAGCGGCTGGTCTGCCTGCCACAGACCCAATGGAAGCTGCTAATGGTGGTGAGATATTACACTGCTTATGGACATCTGATGGACAGACCTCATGGAGAGAGCGACTTGGCATCTGACGTAAGCTTGGTCAGTAAGCTGGATAAACAGAAGCTGCAACCGTTGTATGGACAGCGATGCTGTGATTGCTGGAACGGTGCTGTTTGCTGAAACAGGTTGTCACATTGTGAAATGTAGAAACATAGACATGGATTCGGTATGCTTTCTTGGAAACATTTTGTGTCTTAGTATATGTAACGCCGATCGCTCCGGTCCCCGCTCCTGGACTGGAGCGCTTACAGCGTGTGTCCCCAGGCAGCGCTCCGGCGTCTCAGCGTGTGCGCCCCCGCTCTCCAGGGTGTGCGCGCACAGGGACTCTTAGATCTAAAGGGCCAGTGCATCGGTGATTGGTGCCTGGTCCAAAGTGGTTAATTAAGGGTTAAGGTTTGCGAGAGGCAGCGCCATTTAGACTTAATTAGGTCTCACCTGTACACTGCCTATAAGTACCATCTCCTCCCACAGCCTCCTGCTGGATCTTTGTTGCCTTGAGCCTGAGTGAAAGCGTTCTTTGTTCCTGTGTTCCCTGCCTGTTGCCGTACCCGTTGCTACTGACTACCGCCTGTGAACCGCTGCTGCCTGCCCTGACCATTTGCTTCGTCCGACTACGCCTTTGCCTGATCCTCTTGTACCTTGCCTTATCTCAGCAGCCAGAGAGGTTGAGTCGCTACTGGGTGGAACGACCTGGGGGTTACCTGCCGCAGCAAGCCCATCCCGCTTTGCGGCGGGCTCTGGTGAAGACCAGTAACTCCTTAGACTGCGTTCCCCTGGTACGGCCCACGTCATCACCTCTCTGGCTCAGCGGATCCACCACCAGTCTCCGCTACCAGCCCAGATCCTGACAGTAAGATCCGGCCATGGATCCCGCTGAGGTGCCTTTGCCAAGTGACCTTACCACCATTGTGGCCCAGCAATCTCAGCAGATCCCTCAGCAAGGTCAACTGCTGAACCAGTTGTCCGCCATGATGCAGCAACTTCTGACAGCCCAGCAGCAACCATCTCCACCGCCTGCTCCTATGCCACCCACTCAGCCTGCTGCCGTTTCCAGCGCCAGATACAGCCTGTTCATGCCGGACAAATTTGATGGAGACTCCAAGCAGTGCCGTGGGTTCCTGTCACAGTGTTTTCTTCACTTGGAGATGATGGCCAACCAGTTTCCTACTGAAAGTGCCAAGGTGGCTTTTATAGTCAGTCTGCTTACTGGGAAGGCCCTGGCTTGGGCCACACCGCTTTGGGACCTCGACGATCCAGCCACTGCTACTGCCCAGTCCTTCTGCCAAGAATTCCGGAGTGTTTTTGAGGAACCAGACCGGGTTGCCTCAGTAGAGACTGCCTTGTTGACCCTGAATCAGGAAAATTCTTCTGTGGGCGAATACGCCATCTGTTTTCGCACTCTGGCCTCGGAACTGTCCTGGAATAATGAAGCGCTCTGTGCCACGTTCAAGAAAGGTCTGTCCAGTGACATAAAATATGTTCTTGCCGCACAGGAAATGCCTTCTACCCTGAGTGACCTCATCCACTTGGCCACCAGGATTGATATGCGTTTCGCCGAGACGTGAGGAACTGCTACAAGAAGAAGGAAGTGCTCGCTCCAAGCGCAATCCTCGTTTGGCTCCTGTCTTCCAGCATCCATTGCAGCTGTCTACTGGGCCTCCCGCCGAGGAAGCCATGCAGGTGGACCGATCTCGCCTGACCCCACAAGAGAGGAGTTGCTGCAGAAACGTGAATCTCTGTCTGTCCTGCGCTAGTACAGAGCATTTCCTAAAGGACTGTCCTCTTTGTCCTCCGCGTCAGGGGAACGTGCGCACCTAGTAAACGTGGGAGAGGCGTTACTAGGTGTGAACATTACCTCTCCACGCCTCACCATATCCGTGCGGATCACCGCTCCTGCCAAGACATCTTTCACTGCCATTGCCTTTCTGGATTCCAGCTATGCCGGCAACTTCATTGACGCTTCACTTATTCACAAGTACAGCATCCCAGTAGTTCGTCTTCACAAGTTGTTCTGTATCTCCACTGTCAACGGAGAGAGACTTGTCGGTACCGTGCAATTGCGTACTGAGCCCCTCCAGATGGATATTGGGGTTCTTCATTCTGAGAAGTTGGAGTTCTTCGTGCTTCCCCACTGCACCTCTGAACTACTTCTAGGACTACCCTGGCTCCAGTGCCATTGTCCCATTCTGGATTGGACCTCTGGAGAGGTTCGAAGTTGGGGTTCTTCTTGTTTCGGCAGATGCCTCAAGCCGGTCCTTGCCAAGTCTGCTCCAGTTGCTTCTCCTCCTCCAGGTCTACCTGAACCATATGTCGACTTTGCGGACGTATTTTGTAAGAAACAAGCAGAGGTCTTTCCTCCACACAGGCCATATGATTGCCCAATTGACTTGCTGCCTGGTACCACACCACCTAGGGGAAGGGTCTACCCTCTTTCTCCTCCAGAGAGTCGCGCCATGTCCGAATACATACAGGAGAATTTGCAGAGAGGGTTCATCAGGAAGTCTTCCTCCCCTGCTGTAGCAGGTTTCTTCTTTGTTTCTAAAAAAAAGATGGTACTCTGCGTCCGTGCATTGACTATCGTGGACTCAACAACATCACCATCAAAAACAGTTACCCTCTTCCCCTGATTTCAGAACTCTTCGATCGCCTACGTGACGTGAAATTTTTCACTAAACTGGATTTGAGAGGGTCCTATAATCTTATCCGGATTCGGGAGGGTGACGAGTGGAAGACTGCCTTCAATGCCGTGATGGGCATTTTGAGTACTTAGTAACGCCCTTTGGACTCTGCAATGCACCTGCCGTCTTTCAGGAGTTAGTCAATGACATTTTCAGAGACCTGCTCCACACGTGTGTTGGTTTATTTGGATGATATCCTTATATTCTCCACCAATCTGGAACAACACCATGCGCATGTCCGTCAAGTGCTTTCCCGTCTGAAGGAAAATCGCCTTTATGCCAAATTTGAGAAGTGTGTATTTGATCAAACCAGTCTGCCCTTCCTGGGGTACATCATTTCCGCTAAAGGTCTTCAAATGGATCCTGCTAAACTCTCAGCAGTTCTGGACTGGCCTCGTCCTACCGGTCTACGGGCCATACAGAGATTCTTGGGTTTCACCAATTACTATAGACAATTTATCCCTCACTACTCTACACTTGTGGCACCCATTGTGGCTTTGACTAAAAAGGGGGCTAATTCTAAGTCCTGGCCTCCTCAGGCCGAAGAGTCCTTTCGCTCTCTCAAGTCAGCCTTTGCCTCCGCTCCGGTCCTTACCAGGCCCGATCCATCTAAGCCAGACCTGGGCATTGTACGGCCTGCGGGCCACATACGGCCCTTTGATTGGCTCTGACCGGCCCGCGCTGACTGTCGGGCCATACAATGCCCAGGTCTAACACAACCAGCCTGTGACAGGGAGAGCTCCGTGCGATGACAGGAAGAGATTCTACAGTGCTGGGGAGGGGGCGTGCACCTCCTGTCTCCTCTCTCCCCCTCCCCAGTCTTCTCTCTGTCGTGCAGTCTTACAACCCTCCATAGGCAGAGCAGGGAGGGGAGAGGAGTAGAGGCCGTGTATCCTGTCTCCCTTTGCTGCGCAGGGCGGGTGAGTGTCTGTGTATATATGTGTCTGTGTGTGATTATATGTGTCTGTGTATATATGAGTCTGTGTGTGTTTATATGTGTATGTGTCTGTGTTTATATGTGTCTGTGTCAGTGTGTGTGTGTGTGTGTGTTCGGGGGGGGGGGAGCTGCCTAATGTGGGGGACAACTAATCTGGGGTACAACTATACTGCCTTATCTGGGGGACAACTATGCTGCCTAATCTGGGGGACAACTATGCTGCCTAATCTGGGGGACAACTATGCTGCCTAATCTGGGGGACAACTATGCTGCCTAATCTGGGGGACAACTATGCTGCCTAATCTGGGGGACAACTATGCTGCCTAATCTGGGGGACAACTATGCTGCCTAATCTGGGGGACAACTATGCTGCTTAATCTGGGGGACAACTATGCTGCCTAATCTGGGGGACAACTATGCTGCCTAATCTGGGGGACAACTATGCTGCCTAATCTGGGGGACAACTATGCTGCCTAATCTGGGGGACAACTATGCTGCCTAATCTGGGGGACAACTATGCTGCCTAATCTGGGGGACAACTATGCTGCCTAATCTGGGGGACAACTATGCTGCCTTATCTGGGGGACAACTATGCTGCCTAATCTGGGGGACAACTATGCTGCCTAATCTGGGGGACAACTATGCTGCCTAATCTGGGGGACAACTATGCTGCCTAATCTGGGGGAAAAACTACCCGGCCCTTCTCATGTGGCCCCATGGGAAAAATAATTGCCCACCCCTGATCTAAGCCCTTCAACTGGAGGTAGACGCATCCTCTGTGGGTGCTGGAGCCATGCTCACCCAAAAGACCCCGAAGGGTAAATTGGTTTCCTGTGGCTTCTTTTTCAAGACTTTCTCCCCGGCGGAGGGAAATTATTCCATCGGCGACAGGGAACTTCTGGCCATAAAACTGGCTCTAGAGGAGTGGAGGAATCTTCTTGAAGGGTCTGCTCACCCAGTGATTATTTACCCCAACCACAAGAATCTTTCTTAACTCCAAACTGCACAGAGACTCAATCCGCGCCAAGCCCGTTGGTCATTATTCTTTGCCCGTTTTAACTACTTGATTCATTTCAGACCTGCAAGCAAGAACGTCCGTGCAGATGCTCTTTCCCATTCCTCTGATGCCGCTGGGGTTGAAGTCACACCACAACACATCATTCCACCAGAACGCTTAGTTACCATGGCTCCTGCAGATCTGCGTAGTCTTCCTCCCGGGAAGACATGAGTCTCCCCCCGTCTCCGTTTGAAAGTGCTTAAATGGGGACATTCTTCCTTGGTTGCTGGCCATCCAGGAGTCCGTAAAACTTCTCAGCTGATCTCCAGAAGATACTGGTGGCCTTCCTTGGAGAAAGATGTAGCTGACTTCGTCCAGGCTTGCTCAGTCTGTGCTCGAGACAAGCCAGAGGCCTGCAGGGTTGCTTCAACCTCTCCCAGTTCCAGAGTCTCTGTGGTCCCATATCGCCATGGATTTTATTACTGACCTGCCTCCATCCCACGGCAAGACCGTAATCTGGGTGGTTGTGGACCGCTTCTCTAAAATGGCGCATTTTGTTCCATTACAGTCTCTTCCTTCTGCACCCCTGTTGGCTAAGCAATTCTTGCGCCATATCTTCCGCTTGCATGGCCTCCCTTCTCATATTGTGTCCGATAGAGGGGTACAATTCGTTTCCAAATTCTGGAGAGCCCTCTGTGGACAATTAAGAATCAAATTGGACTTCTCTTCGTCATACCACCCTCAATCCAACGGACATGTGGAACGTGTGAACCAAATCCTGGGAGACTACCTCCGTCACTTTGTCTCCTCTCGTCATGACGACTGGGTCGACCTTCTTCCGTAGGCAGAGTTTTTGTTTAATCATAAGGAATCATCTGCTTCCAATAAATCTCCTTTCTATGTGGTCTACGGGCGTCACCCCTTGCCACCCTTGCCTTTGTCTTCCTCTTCCGGTGTGCCTGCGGTAGGTGAGCTTGTCCAGGACTTTGCCACCATCTGGCGCGAGATGCGTCTTTCTCTTCTACAGGCCTCCTCCCGCATGAAGACCCAGGCGGATAAGAGACGTCAGACTCCACCAATTTTCGCCCCCGGGGACAAAGTGTGGCTCTCCTCGAAGTATATTCGCTTCAGAGTCCCTAGCTATAAATTGGGACCTCGCTTTTTGGGACCTTTCAAGATCAAGAAGAGGATTAATCCGGTTTGTTACCAGCTCCATCTTCCCTCCGCCCTGAGGATACCAAACAACTTCCATGTCTCCGTTCTCAAGCCGGCGGTCTCTAATCGCTTCTCCCCCAAGGATGTCATCCCTACCCCAGTATCTGGCACCTCTGACATTTTCTCCGTCAAGGAGATTTTGACGACCAAAGTGGTCAGGGGGAGAAGTTTTTTTTTGGTCGACTGGGAGGGCTATGGTCCTGAGGAGAGATCTTGGGAGCCGGAGGAGAACATCTTGGACTGCAGTCTCATCCTCAGGTTCCTAGGTACCAAGAAGAGGGGGAGACCAAAGGGGGGGGGGGGGTACTGTAACGCCGACTTACGGCATGTGTCCCCAGGCAGCGCTTTGGCGTCTCAGCGTGTTCGCCCCCACTCTCCAGGGCTCGCGCGCACCAGGACTCTTAGATCTAAAGGGCCAGTGCACCGGTGATTGGTGCCTGGTCCAAAGTGGTTAACTAAGGGTTAAGGTTTGTGAGAGGCAGTGCTGTTTGGACTTAATTAGGCCTCACCTGTGCACTGCCTATAAGTACCATCTCCTCCCACAGCCTCCTGCCGGATCTCTGTTGCCTTGAGCCTGAGTGAAAGCGTTCTTTGTTCCTGTGTTCCCTGCCTGTTGCCGTACCCGTTGCTACTGACTACCGCCTGTGAACCATTGCTGCCTGCCCTGACCATTTGCTTCGTCCGACTACGCCTTTGCCTGATCCTCTTGTACCTTGCCTTATCTCAGCAGCCAGAGAGGTTGAGTCGCTACTGGGTGGGGTTACCTGCCGCAGCAAGCCCATCCCGCTTTGCGGCGGGCTCTGGTGAAGACCAGTAACTCCTTAGACTCCGTTCCCCTGGTACGGCCCACGTCATCACCTCTCTGGCTCAGTGGATCCACCACCAGTCTCCGTTACCAGCCCAGATCCTGACAGTATACATATACTGTGACACAATTCACAGGCAGACCAGCCGCTGGAGTGCATGCCAGCGCCCAGCTACACGCTCGAACCCCGCTCTGGACAGGTGCTTGCCGGCACCATTCTCTGGCAAGCTGTATCAGAGTACTCCATCTGACTGGTAACTATACCCTATCTTTCCATCCAAACACATGGACTAGAGTTTTTGATTTGCGGACTGTGGAAAGCTCATATTCCAAACTATCAAATGCCGGAAAAACACAGACTTATTTCCAACTATTGCATTCAGTGGTGCGGTTTTATTTTTATCTTTTATATTTTAACTATTCATTTTGCACATTTAACCTTCCCACAAGTTATTTTTAATAACTGTTCATTGCTTTCATCATATATTTGAAGCACGGTTCTTTATAATAAATTCTTATTTAATTTTTCATCATGTATAATGCTATCTGATATTGGCCTTGAGGTTATGGTTAGCATTTATTTTCTTTCTACACTTTAACAAAAGTTTGTCAAACACATGTGGGGTGTTAAGGCTCACTGTACCCCTTGTTACATTCCTTGAAGGGTGTTGTTTCCCAAATAGTATGCAATGTGTTTTTTTGCTGTTGTGGCACCATGGGGGCTTCCTAAATGAGACATGCCCCCCAAAAACCATTTTAGCAACATTCGCTCTTCAAAAGCCAAATTTTGCTCTCCACTTTGCATCCACATATAGGGGTATTTCCATACTCAGAAGAAATGGAGTTAAAAATTTTGGGGGTCTTTTTCTCCTAATTCCTTATATGAAAAAGAAAAATTTGGGTAACACTAGCATTTTAGTGAAAAAAATGTAATGCTTTATTTTCACGTCCCACTTTAACAAAAGTTTGTTAATCACCTGTGGGGTGTTACGGCTCACTGTACCCCTTGTTACATTCCTTGAGGGGGGTAGTTTCTAAAAGAGTGTGGCATTTGTTTTTTTTTGCTGTTCTGGCACCTTGGGGGCTTCCTAAATGCGACATGCCCCCCAAAAACCAATTCAGCAAAATTTGCTCTTCAAAAGCCCAATGTTGCTCCTTCCCTTCTGAGCACTGTAGGGCACCCGCAGATCACTTTACACCCACATATGAGGTATTTCCATACTCAAGAGAAACTGGGTTACAAATGTTGGGGAGCTTTTTCTCCTTTTACATCTTAAAAATGAACAAAATGGGACTACAAGTAGGGTTCGACCGATTATCGGCCGATATTCACAATTTTGAAAGTTATCGGTATCGGCATCTAACCTGCCGATAATGTGTCCAGCGCTGCTCCACACGGCAAAACAAGGCATGCGCACTAGGCACATGAATCACGGGACTTCAGTCCCGGCCCTGAAGCAGTGCCCCTCCCTGACACCGTGACTCCCTCACCTTTCTCACACGTTGCTCCATTCTTGCAGTGGAAGTGAGAGCCGCAGGGACGCCATCCAAGGCAGGCCGGCACGATGACATCACATCATCGCGTCAGCGCCCGGAGATCACGTCCCCGCGGCTCTCACTCCCACTGCAAGAACGGAGCAGCGTGTGAGAAAGGTGACAGAGCTGCTATGGTACAGGGGAACTATGCAGAACCTGCACAGGATAGGGGGTATTATATATGAGGGGCACATGACAGGGGGGCATTATATGTGAGGGAACATGACAAAGGCCCCCCCCCCCCCCCCATCGTGTGCCCATATAATGCACGGAGTATCGGTATAAGTTATCGGCTATCGGCCTGAAAGTTCACAGGTTATTGGCTCTAAAAAAAAAATCAATATTGGTCGATCCCTAGCTACAAAAACATGTTAGTGCAAAAAATGTGGATTTTGAGTTTTCACCTCCACTTTGATGCTATTTCTGTGAAACACCTAAAAGGCTAAACTTTCTGAATGTCATTTTGAATAATTTGAGGGTACAAATTCTATAATGGGGTCATATATGGGGGATTTCTTACAGAAAGGACCCTCAAATCCACTTCAAATTGAACTGGTCCCAGAAAAATTCAGATTTAAATTTTTTTTTAAAAAATTGGAAAATTGCTGCTATACGTTGAAGCTCTCAAATGTCTTCAAAAAGTAAAAACATGTCAACTTTATGATGCCAACATAGAGAATACCTATTGTTTATGTGAATCAATACATAATTTGTTTGTCATCACCAGTTTCCTTACAAGCAGAGTTCGCTAAATTTGCTACATTTTGCAATTATAATTATGCAAGTATCGACAAAAATTTACCACTATGTTAATAAAGTAGAATATGTCCCAAAAACCTATCTCAGAATTAGAATGATAAGTAAAAGCATCCCAGAGTTATTAATGGATAAAGTGACACAGATCAGAGTTGCAAAAAATGGCTGCGTCTTAAAGGTCAAAATGGTCTGCGTCCTTAAGGGGTTAAAGGTGTACTCCGGTGGGGAACAAAAAGTTTTTAAAATAACTTCTATTTAAAAATCTTAATCCTTTCAGTACTTATTGGCTGCTGTATGCTCCAGAGGAAGTTGTGTAGAGGTTTTCCAGTACAATAATAGGAAAAGGAATAAATGAAAATATAAATGGGAATGGCTGGAGATTAAGAAAAAAAACAAAAAAAAAAAACTACTTTCTACAGATCCCCCCGATCATCCCTAAATCTTAGTTAATGCTTGATCTTAAGAAATAGTTTATGTTTTATCCCTTAAGAACGTCACCTGCTTTTACTTGAATGACCAAGCCCAATTTTTCAAATCTGGCAGGTGTCTCTTTAAGTGGTAATATCCTTGACATGCCTTTACTGAGCGAAGTGATTCTGAGATTGTTTGTGACATATTGTACTTTATATGAGTGGTACATTTTTTTTTTTACAGGTTATATTATGCTGCAGGACATCTGTACTGCACCACAGTATAACAATCAGTACTACACTATCTAACAGCCTGTGCGATCCAGCTTATGGCTGGACCTAACAGGCTGCCATACTAGGCAGACAGGAGGCCATCAGCTGGCCTCCTGATACCGTGGAAACCAACGGGATCCTGTGATCGCATTGTGGGACCTCTGTTGGTGGACAGGGGGGCCCCTTCCCCCAGTCAACCCCATAGATTCCGTAATCAGGACTGATCACGGCATCTATGGGGTTACTGCTGCCGAGACCAGCACGATTTCGGTCTCGGCAGCTACGGCGGGACCCTGGCTGTGATTGACAGTCTGATTCTGCCGGTGATTTCCAGCAGCGCATCTCGCTGTGAATGATACCGCTAGGACGTATGCATATGTCCAGTTGAAGTAACTAGCTAGCAACTTGGACGTATGCATATGTCCTAGGGCTGGAAGGGGTTAAAGAGGTATTCCAGTGGAAATTTTTTTTATTTTTTTTTGCATCAACTGGTGCAAAAAGTTATACAGATTTGTAAATCACTTCTATTTAAAAATATTTTTCTTCCAGCACTTATTGGCTTCTGCATGTGCCAGAGGAAGTTGTGTAGTTCTTTCCAGTCTGACCACAGTGCTCTCTGCTGACGCCTCTATCCGTGTCAGGAACTGTCCAGAGCAGGAGAGGTTTGCCATGGGGATTTGCTCCTACTCTGGACAGTGTCTGACATGGACAGAGATGTCAGCAGAGAGCACTTTGGTCAGACTGGAAATAACTACACAACTTACTCTGTAGTATACAGCAGCTGATTAGTACTGGAAGGATTAAGATTTTTCAATTGAAGTAACTTACAAATCTGTATAACTTTCTGGCACCAGTTGATCAGAAAACATTTATTTTCCAATGGAGTACCCCTTTAACTGTTATATGGTTCTCAGAGGACAAGAAACTTACTGTGGCCTGTGCAGTCCTCTTTCATCTGTATGATGGCGTTAACTTCCTGTACCCACTCAATCAATGAGGGGATTAGTATTTACCACATCTCTCAACATCTGATATGGGCTTCAGGGAATGGATAACCATTTTTTTTTTATGAAAACTATACACTAACATTTTCTCTTGTATCTGTTTTTTACTTGTATATATTCCATTTCTACTTATATCTGTTTTTATTTTGTTTACATGAATATTTAAACAGGCATCCACTCTAAGCTAACAGTTGCTCTGTAGCAGTCAGATATATTGTACATAAGATACTTTATTCCGAAACTGACCTATTGTTTTCTAGGGGAAAGGGGTTGTAAACATGCTTATGTGACCTGTAAAGGGAAGGGGAAGAGGTTTGCAGTGTCCATAACCAATAGTCAATGGTATGACCCAATGTTATTTACCTCTAGCTTTATACTTAAAAGTCTAACTCTAACTATTTCACCAAGCTCACCTTTCAACCCTGCAGGGTATTCCCTTTGCTGCTAGGCTGTCTCTACAACTCCCTCTCTCTGTGAGACAGTCAGACAACCTGTGAATCACTACTGCCTGCTGTGGCCAGAACTGGTTACTGAATAAGGGTGGGTTCACACCACATTATTGCAATACAGTTTTTTGTTTTTTTATCAGGTTTTTGATTAAAAAAAAACGGATTCCTCAAAACCTGACTAAACTGTATGAAAACATGTGTACAAAGTTTTATCTGTATACAGTTGAAAACCTGCATCCGTTTTGTAAGAAAAAAAAATGTATACATTTTGAACTTTTCACTCCATTATGAATAAAGTTTCACTTGTTTGATTGAAATTCCAAGGAAAAAAAACTGTGCAAAGTCAAAAACCGTATAGTAAAAACTGGATGGAACCGTACACACATACAGGTCTGTACGGTTCCCATTGACTCCCATGTTAAAAACGTATACGGTTTTTCACCTGGACCAAAAACCGTGGTAGGCCACGGTTTTCTGTCCAGAAAAAAAAAAAGAGTAAAAAACCGTGTGGTGTGAAAAACGGAGACAACCGTATACAATATGGTGCATACGGTTTTGAATGGAAAGTCTATGGCCATGGTTTTCTGTACGGTTGCATACAGTTTTTAAAAAAAAAATGTATAAAAAATTGTGGTGTGAACCCACCCTAATGTTTATTGCTTCCTGGTTACAGACATCAGCTGTGGGTTTTCTGATGCAAAAATGTTGGTGCTGAAAACTTGCCAAAGCTTAAACTCACAGCGGAAAATCCTGCCCATGTGAATATACCATAATAGTGGTTTTGGTAAGAGTAATTTGGAAACGTCCCGTTCCCAATTATAAAACGGTAGGTCCAATGCTAAGGTGATAAAACAATATTAAGGTCAGACTGACTGGCAATAACATATGACCTCACTAAATCCAAAGAGTTAAGTAGTGAATATATAGAGTGAGACAAGCCCTTCCCTGTATGGTTAGATTGAAATACATTTTGAAAAGTATAAGAACAAACCTAGAGGATGGGACTATGGTTTCTAAGAAATGGTAAACTAAAGCAAAATTCCTTTTCTCTAAGAACACCTTGGGAGGTGCAAAATGAGGAAAGGGAAATTTGTCACCCAATAAAAACATACCAAGTGCTTGCCTTTCAAAACGATTGATTTCTGATAATTACTTAAAATGGCAAATATATTTAATTTCATATAATGCATCAGTAGGGACCTATTTATCTTCATGGTAAAAACACTTTAAGGTTGACTTGGAAGTGTGATAGTTCCATCCTTCTAGTCGATGCTAATTTAAACCCTAGAGAATGCATGGTGTATGTGTGCCCTGTGCCTGCTCACAGTCTATGAAGCACGCTCAGCTGCGATCAGGGCGATGTCCCCATATTAGAACATTTGGGAGAGTATCGGTTCACACATATCATAGCATATACAGTATAGAAGATGAAAAACGAGCATCAGAGAACATATTAGTGAAAAATGTAAGAAACATAGGAAGCATCATCCTAACAGGTGCATGGAGGTTTGAGCTACTCAATAATAGAAGATCACCTCTATCCACACCACGGGAATGTGGCATTCTAGAAGATGCCACAGATGACCAGCAAATTTCCAACATAAGACTGAACTAAATAAAGGCTTTAAACAACCATCTGCATTAAGCGCAAGTCTCTTCTAAAGAGCCGGCAGTTCCTAGATTCAGATGTTAGCCCTGCAGGAAGGGTTCTCCAGGTCCTCACATTTGAGCTCCAGGGCTTCTATGTTTGTCATGTTTAGAAAGACACTTCTTCTCTTCCTCCATAGGCTGCTCTGACTTCCATTCATTGTTCCCAGACAGCTGTACGCAGCCCAATATTCTGAACCCTTTCTATACAGCTGTCATCAACACCGTTTTGAAAATATTCTAAATGGTGTGAAGCAGGTCCAAAGTAGCAAAAAGCAGAGGCCGAGATGCAGGAATCACATCTTTAGAATGAAGCAGGATTGACCCCTACAAATCTTGGGACCGGCTGAAGATTCAAGAAATGTGCAAGAGGAGGTGTGGAGTTTCCATATTAGACTCTTTTTGTTGGGCCAGAAAAACAACTGTTCAGTGCATTAGATTTTAGGTCATATATGAAGACAGGTTAGATCAGCTGTAGCCAGGCACAAAGTTGGGAATCTGTTCCCGTTGTCCACGACTGCCGTCAGCCGGCCCGCATTTTAGGTATGCTGTCACTAGCGATTAATCCACTACGGTTCTTACTTTGCTGTGACGCGCCTGTCGGACCGGATCGGATGTCAGACGCCGGACTCCGAGGTTACTGGTTCTCCGGTATGTTTTCATTATGGTACTTCATATATAAACGGGCACTGTCCGCTTATGCATTGCCATGATTAAGGGCTCATCTGCAGCCCGAAACGCGTCGGCGCGATGTTTTTATGCATCATTTAGTTATTTTTGTCCTCATGGATTTTAACCGTCCACAGTAAAGGTTATGTTTTAATTTTCTGGTCAGCGAGCTGAACTTCTCACCTTCTTTTCATATGCCATTTACGGGAAGCGGCCCGTGTGTTCGTGCTGCAGACTGCTCTCTTTCTATGAAGCCCAGGACTACATTACGGTGTGGTGAGTGAGCTGAGTTGCCCCTTGGCACTTCCTACAAAGTTGGGAAGATAGCTCTGTAAGGCTAGACTGCTACACAAGCAAGATGAAGACCACTCCGCTATACCAAGGGGTATTTCTGGGAGAGATGCAATAGAGCACTGTTTCTCAAGCTCGGTACTCAAGACCCCACAACAGGTCATGTTTTCAGGATTTCCTTAATCTTTCACAGATAATATAATTATGGTCAGTGCTTCAGGCATCACCACAGTTATATCACATGTGAAAGACTAAGGAAATCATAAAAACATGACCTGTTAGGGGGTCTTGAGGACCGCGCTTGAGAAACACTGCAATAGAGGATGGACAATATTGCTATGCAGAATACAGAACAATGCTGAAGAGAGTAGCAGGATAGATCTCTGACACCACCTACTGGTCAAGTAGCAGCAGCAAAAACTCTCTCGGTGCCAAGTTGCAGACAGTCTATTCATGCATTAAAAAGGGAAGAACAACGTCCCATTTGACCTACTCAACAGTATGCAACAAATCCCCACCTGGATGTATACGAAGTCCCACTTCATATGAAGGCCCGCAACAATAAACACAAAGTCAACCTAGGTCCACAGAGCAGTGACCCAATTAGTTGTTCACAGGGGCTTTGAATACAAAAAACAGTCCCCAGTTATGCACACTTGCCTGAATGCAGTGGAGGTTCAATGACTGTAATGCTAGATGAAAGAATGCGTTCCCTGCAGATCAGGATACAGGAATTCGGGCCTTGACCAAGAAGAGAACAAATGGAGCCAGGTAGGTAACGAACAAATTTAATCAAATGCGACGCGTTTCACCGCGCTTGCGCGGTTTCATCAGGCATAGCACACACTTCTTGGGGAGAGGTTTATATACATGCAGGTATTAACCCCTACCTGACAAAGTGGATTTTAACAAATAGTCTGTTATATTATAATACAAGAAAAACATATGTAAAAATAAAACACATAGAATTAGCATGATCAAATATTAAAAGGCAATAATAAAAAGAGAGAAAATAATGATATATAATTGTAAAAAATACTATTTATCAAAATATCGCTTAGTGTGTATACTGGTATAGGACAGATTAGGATCCTAGCCTACAGATCCCAGCATCGCATCATCCACATGCTACGCTGTATGTAAGTGCAACGAGGCGTGGAGTATACGATACCGCACAGTGTGTATTAAATAATAAAAGGCTTATCTTAATAACACCCACCACTTAGAAAATCACCGCATCGTATCAACCCCACACCACCTCGCACATCAGCGCAGTGAAATGTGAGGAATGCATTATCGCACGGTGTGTATTTGCGTGTAAAATTATATCAATCCACCCCCAAAATAAGCATAATATTATAAAATGCAGGATCTATGTATAATAAACAATCCACATGAAAGATTTTTGAAAAAACAATCCACATTTGGATCTTTTGAAAAAACGGGTCATGTGTATTCATGCCAAAAAGGAACAAACTCACCTCAACAGTTGAACGGGCAGCACCCAAGGAATGTATCCATCACGAAGCAAAAATAAAAAGCCATGATACAGGTACCAGAAATAGGATACACAAGAACCGCTCTGTGTGTCCTATTATATAACAAAAAAGATTTATATATAGAAAAATAGGCAATGTATATGTATATGTATATGTAAAGGACCATTAAACAATTCATGTGTCAAAGCTAGAGAAAAAGGATATAATAAAATAACTAATTTGCATTAATATATGGAGGAGTCTTCAAGGATGTTACTTAACGTTCTCTATGGTCTCATTAAGACCATTGGGAACCAATGTGACAAGTTTGTGATTCCACTAGGATTCACGATTAATGAGATGTTGATATCTGTTAGAACAATCCGATGGGATTGTTTCAAGAATTATTAATTTTAAAGAATCTAAATTGTTATTATGTTTGAAAGTGAAGTGTTTTGACACACTATGTAACAAATATTTATGTTTGATGTTCCAGCGATGTTTGTTCATACGGGACCGCACTGTTTGTTCAGTGCGGCCCACGTATTGAAGATCGCAACTACATGTTAACAGATATATCGCAAAGATGGTGTTGCATGTGACTTTGTCTTTAATTTTGTATGAACAAAAAAAGGTGGTATGTTCTTTAACCACTTAAGGACAATGGACGTTCTCCTACGCCCCCGTTTCCGAGTCCTTAAGGACCGAGGACGTAGGAGTACGTCCTGTCCATTCCCGGCCCCCCGCCGCTAGCCGGAGGGGAGCCGGTGCCCGATGCCTGCTGAAATCGTTCAGCAGGCATCGCGGCATATCGCCCAGGGGGGTCATTATGTCCAGGTGACAATTCAGTCCAGCGATCTGCGGCGATTCCGGGTCAATCGGGTCTCCAGTGACCCGGAATTACAGGCTGATCGGGGCCGTCAGAGACGGCCCCGAACAGCCAGAGCCTGCAGGGGTGATGTGGCACTGGTGCCACCTCACGATCGCCCTGATTCGTCGGCCAATCAGGGCGCCTGCTGCGGGTGTAACTCCCGCACCGCCCCTCTTCCGGAGGACGTGAGCGGGTGCGGGACGTGCAGCCCTGGTGCTGGGGACCCCGATCCCCGGCGTTAATGTTGGGATCGGGGCCCCAGGAGCGACGGCGGCGGCGGGACTGACCTGCAGCGTCGATCAAGCAGCAGCAGGAGGTGAGTGACAGCCTCCTGCTGTTGCTTAGTAACAGCTCCCAGCATGCAAAAAGGTCATGCTGGGAGCTGTAGTTATGCAAGAGGAGGAGGCAGACCACCACAACTCCCAGCATGCACTTATAGGCATGCTGGGACTTATGGTTTTGCAACAGCTGGAGGCACATTCTTTCTATGGAAAAGTGTACCTTCAGCTGTTGTGTAACTACAACTCCCAGCTTGCACAGCTAAAGTGCATGCTGGGAGTTGTAGTGGTGCATCTGCTGGTTGCATAACTACAACTCCCAGCATGCCCGTTGGCTGTCGGTGACTGCTGAGAGTTGTAGTTTTGCAACAGCTGAAGGCACACTGACTTAAGTAGCAAACCAGTGTGTCTCCAGCTGTTGCATAACTACAATCCCCAGCATCCCCAGCCAAAGTAGTATGCCTCCCGCTGTTGCATAACTACAACACCCAGCATGCCCTTCCGCTGTCCGTACATGCTGGGGGTTGTAGCTTTTGCAACAGCTGAAGGCACACTGGTTGCAAAACACTGAGTTTGTTGCCAAACTCGGTGTTTCACAACCAGTGTGCCTCCAGCTGTTGCAAAACTACAACTCCCAGCATGCACTTATAGACCCTACATGCTGGGAGTTGTAGTTTTGCAACAGCTGGATGTTCCCCCCCCAATGTGAACGTACAGGGTACACTCACATGGGCGGAGGATTACAGTAAGTATCCGGCTGCAAGTTTGAGCTGCGGCAAATTTTCTGCCGCTGCTCAAACTGCCAGCGAGAAACTACTGTGAACCCCCCGCCCGTGCGACTGTACCCTAAAAACACTACACTACCACAAAATAAAATAAAAAGTAAAAAACACTACATATGCACATTCCCCTACACAGCCCCCCTCCCCAATAAAAATTAAAAACGTCTGGTACGCCACTGTTTCCAAAACGGAGCCTCCAGCTGTTGCAGAACAACTACTCCCAGTATTACCAGACAGCCACTGACTGTCAAGGCATGCTGGGACTTTTACAACAGCTGGAGGCACCCTGTTTGGGAATCACTGGCGTAAAATACCCCTATGTCCACCCCTATGCAAGTCCCTAATTTAGGCCTCAAATGCGCATGGCGCTCTCACTTTGGAGCCCTGTCGTATTTCAAGGCAACAGTTTAGGGCCACATATGGGGTATCGCCGTACTCGGGAGAAATTGTGTTACAAATTATGGGGGGTATTTTCTGCTATTACCCTTTTTAAAAATCAAAAATTTTTGGGAAACCAACATTTTAGGTAAAAATTTTTTTTTAGTTTTTTTTACATATGCAAAAGTTGTGAATCACCTGTGGGGTATTAAGGTTCACATTACCCCTTGTTACGTTCCCCGAGGGGTCTAGTTTCCAAAATGGTATGCCATGTGGTTTTTTTTGCTGTTCTGGCACCATAGGGGCTTTCTAAATGCGACATGCCCCCAGAGCAAAATTTGCTTTCAAAAAGCCAAATGTGACTCCTTCTCTTCTGAGACCTGTAGTGCGCCAGCAGAGCACTTCTCACCCCCATATGGGGTGTTTTCTGAATCGGAAGAAATTGAGCTTCAAATTTTGGGGGGTATTTTCTGCTATGACCCTTTTAAAAATGTAAAAATGTTGGGAAACCAAGCATTTTAGGTAAAACATTTTTTTTTTTTTTTTACATATGCAAAAGTCGCGAATCACCTGTGGGGTATTAAGGTTCACATTACCCCTTGTTACGTTCCCCGAGGGGTCTAGTTTCCAAAATGGTATGCCATGTGTTTTTTTTTGCTGTTCTGGCACCATAGGGGCTTCCTAAAGGTGACATGCCCCCCAAAAACCATTTGACGCTCCTTCCCTTCTGAGCCCTCTACTGCGCCCGCCGAACAATTAACATAGACATATGAGGTGTGTGTTTACTCGAGAGAAATTGGGTTTCAAATACAAGTAAAAATTTTCTCCCTTTTACCCCTTGCAAAAATTCAAAAATTGGGTCTACAAGAACATGCGAGTGTAAAAAATGAAGATTGTGAATTTTCTCCTTCACTTTTCTGCTATTCCTGTGAAACACCTAAAGGGTTAATACACTTATTGAATGTCATTTTGAATACTTTGGGGGGTGTCGTTTTTATAATGGGATCATTTATGGGGTATTTCTAATATGAAGACCCTTCAAATCCACTTCAAACCTGAACTGGTCCATGAAAAATAGCGAGTTTGAAAATTTTGTGAAAAATTTCATAATTGCTGCTGAACTTTGAAGCCCTCTGGTGTCTTCCAAAAGTAAAAACTCATAAATTTTATGATGCAAAAATAAAGTAGACATATTGTATATGTGAACCCAAAAATGTTTTATTTTGAATATCCATTTTCCTTACAAGCAGAGAGCTTCAAAGTTAGAAAAATGCAAAATTTTCATTTTTTTCATCAAATTTTGGGATTTTTCACCAAGAAAGGATGCAAGTTACCATAAAATTTTACCACTAAGTTAAAGTAGAATATGTCACGAAAAAACAATCTCAGACTCAGAATGATAACTAAAAGCATTCCAGAGTTATTAATGTTTAAAGTGACAGTGGTCAGATTTGCAAAAAACGCTCTGGTCCTTAAGGTGTAAAATGGCCTGGTCCTTAAGGGGTTAATTAAACTGCAACATAAACAACATAATTTTCCACAAGGGACACAGAAACCATCCTTGTGTAATGGATGTTGTGGCTTACCTTTAAATTTACCTGGGGCAACCATATTCTGTAGGTTACTCGCACGTAAAAGTAACTCTAGAAATCGGAGGGATTAACTCTTTAAGGACAGGGTCCTGAAGTATAATTGGCCAGTGTCTATGTAATATTTGTTTAATTTTTGAGGCTTCCTTATTATAATTGGTCACAAAATTCGTTTTGAATTCAGAGGTTTGTATGGATAAAGAACTATCAAAATTATTAGTAGTTTGTATTTTTGAAGTTACTAAATCCGATTGTTTTAATTTTTTTATTTTGTTGTAGGAATTAATAAGGATTTTTTTCGGATAACCACCCAAAGATTCCACCCAACTCATACATGAACTCAGTACAATATCTTTACCACCAAATCTTTCTTTTTTAACATTAGAGGTCTGTTCTCTTTACTCTAATATAGACACAGAACTTGGACTTGCCGCCATTCATGACACCTTTAACAATGATTCCCCTCTACCCATAAATCAATCTACATTTTTGTTAAAATCCATCCGGTTTATTTTAGAACATAACATTTTTTCTTTTGATGATAATTTATACAGGCAGACCCGGGGCTGTGCCATGGCAACTCGATTCGCCCCAAGTTATGCAAATTTGCTTATGGGGCGATTCCAGTCTCGGGCTTTTATTAATTCAGTTCATTTTTTCTGTAGATATATAGATGATTTTTTTCATTTTTTGGGGGAACACTTTTGGAGGCTGAGAGTTTTGTCCATGAGTTAAATCAGAACTCTTGGGGCATACAATTTACGATGCACCATTCTTTTGATTCTAATAAATTTTTGGATCTGGAATTATCCAGATCTGAAACAGGTCAAATCACTACCAAAACGGACTTTAAGAAGATGGAAATTAATAGATTTCTTAATTTTGATGAGGGGCATGCCCTACGGGCAGTACCTGCGCATCCAAAAAAATTGTGCCTCGGATGAGGACTTTGATGCGCAGGCTGCTGTCCTTAGGGGACGCTTCTTAGAAAAAGGTTATCCGAAAAAACTCCTTATTAATTCCTACAACAAAATAAAACATTTAAAACAATCGGATTTAGTAACTTCAAAAATACAAACTACTAATAATTTTGATAGTTCTTTATCCATACAAACCTCTGAATTCTAAAGAATTTTGTGACCAATTATAATAAGGAAGCCTCAAAAATTAAACAAATATTACATAGACACTGGCCAATTATACTTCAGGACCCTGTCCTTAAAGAGTTAATCCCTCCTATTTCTAGAGTTACTTTCAGACGGGTGAGTAACCTACAGAATATGGTTGCCCCAGGTAAATTTAAAGGTAAGCCACAACATCCATTACACAAGGATGGTTTCTGTGCCCCTTGTGGAAAATTACGTTGTTTATGTTGCAGTTTAATTAAAGAACATACCACCTTTTTTTGTTCTTCCAAAACTCAGTTATACAAAATTAAGCACAAAGTCACATGCAACACCATCTTTGCGATATATCTGTTAACATGTAGTTGCGATCTTCAATATGTGGGCCGCACTGTACAAACAGTGCGGTCCCGTATGAACAAACATCGCTGGAACATCAAACATAAATATTTGTTACATAGTGTGTCAAAACACTTCACTTTCAAACATAATAACAATTTAGATTCTTTAAAATTAATAATTCTTGAAACATTCCCATCGGATTGTTTCAAATCGGTATCAACGTCTCATTAATCGTGAATCCTATTGGAATCACAAATTTGTCACATTGGTTCCCAATGGTCTTAATGAGACCATAGAGAACGTTAAGAAACATCCTTGGTGACTCCTCCATATATTTATGCAAATTAGTTATTTTATTATATCCTTTTTCTCTAACTTTGACACATGGATTGTTTAATGGTCCTTTACTTACATTTATATATATATATATATATATATATATATATATATATATATATATATACATATATATATATATTAGAGATCGATCGATTATCGGTATGGCCGATATTATCGGCCGATAATCACGATTTTGGGCATTATCGGTATCGGCAATTATCTTGCCGATAAGCCAATAATGCCCCGCACCGCCCCCACCGCACCGCGACCGCCACCCCCTCGACCCGCCGCACCGCACCTCCGACCCACCGCACCGCGTCGCACCCCCCACCGTGATGCTAGGCGGTATACCGGTATGGATTTTTTCCCATACCGCTATACCGGTCGGGCCCCTCCCCCACCCTCCGAGTGAATAAAAAAATTAAACTTACCCGTAATGGGGGTGGTCCAGGCCATCCTTCCTTCATGTAGTGTCCGGGGGCGTTCCGGGTGGAGGGTGGTCCGGTCCGGGCTGTCCTTCTTCTCCGGCGGGCCTCTTCTCCACTCCGGGCAGGCTCCGGCCTAGTACGCTGCATAGACGCTGCTACGCCGTGAAGTCAGGTGCGTCGCTGCGCACGGGCGTCACTGCGCAGCGACGTCTATGCAGCGTACTAGGCCGGAGCCTGCCCGGAGTGGAGAAGAGGCCCGCCGGAGAAGGACAGCCCGGACCGGACCACCCTCCACCCGGAACGCCCCCGGACACTACAGGAACGATGGATGGATGGCCCGGAGCACCCTGGCAGGTAGGGGAGAGAAGCGGGTGGTGGCGGCGGCGGCCTATGGCCCCGCAAAAGCCACTGCAGATCATTGAGTTAAAGCGCCCGCTTTAAATCAATGATCTGCAGCGGTGTCGCAGGGGGTTAAATAGCTGATAACTTATACCGAAATATCGGTATAAGTTATCGGCTATCGGCCCTAACCTGCACGGATTATCGGTATCGGTATCGGCCCTAAAAAAACGATATCGGTCGATCCCTAATATATATATATATATATATATATATATATATATATATATATACACACACACACACATTGCCTATTTTTTGTTATATAATAGGACACACAGAGCGGTTCTTGTGTATCCTATTTCTGGTACCTGTTTCGTGGCTTTTTATTTTTGCTTCGTGATGGATACATTCCTTGGGTGCTGCCCGTTCAACTGCTGAGGTGAGTTTGTTCCTTTTTGGCATGAATACACATGACCCGTTTTTTCTAAAGATCCAAATGTATAGCACTATTCCATCTTTCATGTGGATTGTTTATTATACATAGATCCTGCATTTTATAATATTATGCTTATTTTGGGGGTGGATTGATATAATTTTACACGCAAATACACACCGTGCGATAATGCATTCCTCACATTTCACTGCGCTGATGTGCGAGGTGGTGTGGGGTTGATACGATGCGGTGATTTTCTAAGTGGTGGGTGTTATTAAGATAAGCCTTTTATTATTTAATACACACTGTGCGGTATCGTATACTTCACGCCTCGTTGCACTTACATACAGCGTAGCATGTGGATGATGCGATGCTGGGATCTGTAGGCTAGGATCCTAATCTGTCCTATACCAGTATACACACTAAGCGATATTTTGATAAATAGTATTTTTTACAATTATATATCATTATTTTCTTTCTTTTTATTATTGTCTTTTAATATTTGATCATGCTAATTCTATGTGTTTTATTTATACATATGTTTTTCTTGTATTATAATATAACAGACTATTTGTTAAAATCCACTTTGTCAGGTAGGGGTTAATACCTGCATGTATATAAACCCCTCCCCGAGAAGTGCATGCTATGCCTGATGAAACCGTGCAAGCGCGGTGAAACGCGTCGCATTTGATTCAATTTGTTCGTTACCTACCTGGCTCCATTTGTTCCCTTCTTGGTCAGGGCCCGAATTCCTGTATCCTTGAAGTCTCCTCTATATATCTCTATCGTTTTCAGGAAGGCTGCAGACCTACATCATCACATTAAATGCATATCCTTGTTGTGTGGCAACGTGCACAACCTGGCAAGGTGAGCCTTTACTTTACCCTTCCTTCCCACACACCTGTGATCCCGTTGATACTCCACAAGGGAGCGCCTGTTCTTCTTTTGTTTTACTGCAGATCAGGATGCCAGGGAAGCGGGAGGGTCCCAGGTTTTTGTGTCCCATGAGGGGCAAGAACTTGTCCCAAGGGTGATCCACACTTGAAGGGTAGAGGGCAGCAACTGGTTGTGAGCAGCGCCCCCTCCGATGCATTCCCTGCCTAAAAAATTAGGCCGCAGCTTCAAAAGTGGCACTAGGCAGCAAAAAAAATTGCCCGATTCAAACAATACACCCCTGAAATGATAGGGTGGAGTATCAACTGGGCAATATCCTGGATGCAGATGTGGAGTTTGATCACCCAGGAGCGAGGATAATACTGAATTAGGGTATGCTCACGTTCTTTAATGTGAACGGAATCTCCGCTCGCAGAATTCCACCAGCGGAGATTCCATCTGGCGGTAGGACCGCGCGTCACTGTGCCGTCAACATTGATGGTTATGCAGTGCTCGCGGAAATTCCGCAGTGTGAACGGGTCCGCGGAAAACCCATTCACACCTCAGTGTCAGGAACTGTCTGGAGCAGGAGAGGTTTGCTATGGTGATTTGCTTATACGGACAGAGGTGTAATTAGAGAGCACTGTTGTCAGACTGAAAAGAACAACTCAATTTCCTCTGTAGTATACAGCAGCTGATAAGTACTATTAAGATTATTAATAGAAGTAATTTACAAATCTGTTTAGTCAGCACCAGCTGACTTAAAAAAAAAAAATTGCCACCGGAGTACCCCTTTAACGGTCACCTCGTGGAAGAATTGTGACTAAAGGGAAAAGTCACTTACCTTCATTAGTTCCACCTGGAGGATGGTAAAAGGATAGGCCAAGAGATATTATGGCTGCAATTTCCAGGATGATTAAGGTTACATCTTGCAATGCCTCCCATACAAGTTGCAAGAATGTTTTGGCTTTCTTTGGGGGAATGAAATTTTTTCCAAATGTTTGTCTTCTCTTCTCCAGGTCTGCAAGATTTCCCGACAAACCTGTAATAGTTATAAAACTAGTTTTAGTTTGAGGAACATATATCATGTAAGTTACACAACCAAAATGAAGCTGGCCATAAATCACCCTCTCTTTACCACAAGTGTGTAAAATAAGGGTCATTTTAACCCCTTAAGGACTCAGCCCATTTTGGCCTTAAGGACTCAGACAATTTAATTTTTACGTTTTCATTTTTTCCTCCTCGCCTTCTAAAAATCATAACTCTTTTATATTTTCATCCACAGACTAGTATGAGGGCTTGTTTTTTGCGCGACCAGTTGTCCTTTGTAATGACATAACTCATTATATCATAAAATGTACGGCGCAACCAAAAAAACACTTTTTGTGGGGAAATTAAAACGAAAAACGCAATTTTGCTAATTTTGGAAGGTTTCGTTTTCACGCCGTAGAATTTATGGTAAAAATGACGTGTGTTCTTTATTCTGAGGGTCAATACGATTAAAATGATACCCATTATTACATACTTTTCTATTATTGTTGCGCTTAAAAAAAAAAATCACAATCTTTTTAACCAAATTAGTACGTTTATAATCCCTTTATTTTGATGACCTCTAACTTTTTTATTTTTACGTATAAGCGGCGGTATGGGGGCTAATTTTTTGCACCATGATCTGTACTTTTTTTTGATACCACATTTGCATATAAAAAACTTTTAATACATTTTTTATAATTGTTTTTTTAATAAAATGTATTAAAAAAGTAGCAATTTTGGACTTTTTTTTTTCGTTCACGCAGTTCACCGTACGGGATCATTAACATTTTATTTTATTAGTTCGGACATTTACGCACGCGGCGATACCAAATATGTCTATAAAATTTATTTTTGCCGCTTTTTGGGGGTAAAATAGGAAAAAACTGACGTTTTACTTTTTTATTGGGGGAGGGGATTTTTCACTTTTTTTTTACTTTTACATTTTTTTTTACACTTGAATAGTCCCCATAGGGGACTATTCATAGCAATACCATGATTGCTAATACTGATCTGTTCTATGTATAGGACATAGAACAGATCAGTATTATCGGTCATCTCCTGCTCTGGTCTGCTCGATCTCAGACCAAAGCAGGAGACGCCGGGAGCCGGACGGAGGAAGGTGAGGGGACCTCCGTGCAGCGTTCTGAATGATCGGATCCCCGCAGCAGCGCTGCGGGCGATCCGATCATTCATTCAAATCGCGCACTGTATTGATCCCGGCACCTGAGGGGTTAATGGCAGACGCCCGCGAGATCGCGGGCGTTGGCCATTGCCGGCGGGTCCCTGGCTGCGATGCCCGCGGTTATGCACAGGACGTAAATGTACGTCCTAATGCGTTAAGTACCACCGCACCAGGACGTACATTTACATCCTGCGTCCTTAAGGGGTTAAAATAAGATATAAGTCATAAGTATAACTCATTTCAGAAAGGTTTATTCATGTCATAGAGACGCGTTCATAAGCTCAAAGTTCAAAAGCTTTCATACGTGGGGTCCAATCCAGGTGCTGAAACCTCCACTAAAAGGACGATCGGAGAGAAAGAGCATTTATCTGAGTATTTCTATCTGTTTGTTATAGTGATTATAGAGGTGTCAGCACCTGGATCCCCACCAATAAAAACCTTTGACATGTCAAAACTTCTGAAATGAAAATTACATTTTAAAAATGTGGAAACCATGAGTTAACATAAAACTACACAAAACAGGGAAACAAGAAAGAGGTATGGCTCTCTCAATACTGTGAATAAAAAACAAAGCATAACAAAATATATGTCCTCCAGTGTCTGCTCCAGAAACATTTCAGCACCATTATACATATATATATATATATATATATACATACACACACACATATACAATATATGTATTTTTTTTCAGTAAACAATGAAAATATATTGCATAACATTTTGCATTAATCCTAAATTACATCCTGTAATAAATTGAAAAAAGAAAACACAACTACTAATCGTCGTCAGAAAAAGTCAACAGGCCTGTTGTTGGGCACATCCCTAATAATAAAGCTAGGCTCTTATAATACAGTGGAACAATTCAGCTTTCCAATATCAGATGTGGAACACTACCAAGAATAAATAACAACAAAGTAAGCCATATCCTGATGATGCCAACCTAAAAGAGTGGCAGAATGCTTGCGCAAACTTCTGTGGCAGTTTGAGTAACAATTTTTGTGCAAGAAATTGGCCAACGTTGCTACTCTATGCTGGTGCAGGGAATGATAAATTCTCCCAAATGTAATCTTCGCAGCAGCTAGAGTTTGGCCACACGTTCCTCTATACTGCTAGAAACAAGCTATGTATACAACTGATATTTTATGTCAAGCAAGGGGGATGAATTTATAGTATACAAAGTATGTATGCGTAAATGGGATCGTCCAATATAAGAAAAACATGATCATTTTTTCCTCCCAAAACATCACCAAACCTGTCTGAGTTTTATCTGGAAATGCAGTTACACCCTATTGACGTGAAAGAGGCTAACCTACTACAACTTGAAAAGAGGTTTTCTAGTGTTCTCAAATTATCCAATGCACCCCCCCCCCCCCCCCCCACACACTATATCTCCCACTGCAGCTCTGGTCCTCTGCTGCTCCTCTCTCCTGCTTCAGAGTTGAGGTTTTGGAGCAGAATTATCCCAACCCCTAAAAATACAAATTTATTGAGTAGCTAATATGTACCCGAAGAACACAAGAGTTTTACAAACGCAGACACACAAATTTATTTTTTTTATTGTGCAAGGAAACTAAAACCTAAAATGTAAACTTTTTTGGTATTGCGGTATTCTTACTAATATTCATTTCTCTTGCAGGTATTCATTATGGTTTTTATCCCACTCAATGTATAGGGGTGAAGTCTGCGGTCAATCAGCAGCAAAATCCACAAGTACCAATAGAATTGTTCAAATAAACAACAAAAGCCACCGCATACGGTGTATATAGACATTTACGACAATATCCAGTGGAGGCCCTGACATTGTGGCAGAAACAAAAAAAAAAAATCTAACCATTATTTTGGTGGCCTCATTTAATGCTACATTTTCCTTGGCATCTGCTGCAGAGACGGTGTTTTCCAGGGGTCTTGGAAGCTGGATCGATGATAAGCTTACCACTGCAAAGGTTCTTTTATTAAAGGGATTGTCTATGATGAGAGTGCTCATCCAGTAACCGAAATAAAGAGACCAGAGAAAGAATTGGTATCACAAAGCTAAAAATGGGCACCACTTAACAAGAGTGTTTTAGAAAATACACAGACACTTATCCAAGTCAGCCTCATAAAAAAGGCACAACAGTAACTAAACTAAAATAAAGTGCAATAATCACCCATGAGGAAGACATGGAGCACATAGCCATGTGGTGGGCCTATCCCTCCCCCAAATAGGCTGACGAGGACTTGCGAAGCTATAATACTTTGTACACTATTGTTATATTTTGACTGCATTATTGATAGGAATTTGTGATATCCGTGATCTTACATGTAATTTCCTTAGGAATTTCATGGTAAACTTATACATTTTATGTTTTCATCATGATCATCATGACCGGCCCAGTAGATATTTCTCCATATAGCCTTAACCTTCCCGCACATTTAGTGAAAGGGAGAGGTAGGGTATTGGTAAGGGGAGTAAAAGTGCCTTTTGTTGTTTTACATTGTCTGGCACCATTTTAAGAACTTTTTTTTAATCTGTTTTCCTCACAAGCAGGAGACACAGACCAATACTATGCTATTGGCTGTCTTATTCTACACATGGCAAGCCTGTCTCACCATGCAGCTTGCTAAAATAATGTTTCTGAAAGTAGCGCCCTGTTTGTTTTCGAGCTGCCAGGAAATCACATTTAACGGTAACTGTAAAAATTCCGATTTAGCATAGTCTTGTAAAACAGAAGCAGATGGAGAGCTGTGATGCAGAGAAGGAACGTCACACTGATGATACTTTACACTTAATATTTAGGACAGCAGGTCTGTATATTTAATGTTACACTAGATGTATTTCTTGACAACTGAAATAAACAGGAGTATGGTTGACCAAAAACATATTGTAAGAACATACATAACAAAATATCAGACATTAGAACAATAACTACTAGGAAACATCTTTATCACCCTAACTGCTGACCTCTGTCTTTTGATGTCACTGCAATTCCAGGATGGTTGTGGCTCTGGGGCTGCCCCTGCTCTAACAACGCTCCAGTTTTTAGCTATCCTCTGAGGTACCTCCAATCCTGCTCCTTTAACTCTCTGATGGCTGCAGTCCATGACAATGGCATGATCACAGACTTCCCCACTCCCATCAGAGTGATCCCATCAGACACCAGTGTAAGGCTTTACAGTCAACCGTGGGACTCTAGAAAGATCTATTTATTCGGTGTTCCTCCTGCGAGGGCACAGTTTTCACCACTTGGTGACTGCTTGTTGAATGTAAACAACCGTCCATTCAGCAATTAACTCTTTAAAAATGTTCCTGAATGTCCTTGCAAAGTTTTTCAGCGGCACAAAGACCATAAGGTGAAAAGGCTCTTCAAAGATAAGGCAAAGACAGTGTATTGACTTTGGAGCAGGACTATGATGTAATTCCGCTCAATAGCCAGGGGCCCGTAGCTAAGCCTGAGGAGGCTGCAAGGCTATTACCCTTTAGATCCCTTGATCAAAGTCAATTATGGGACCCAAAGCCAGTAAAATATTGGTGCCAGTTCTTTAGAGAAGCTAAATGGGACTAACGCAGTAGGATCACATGATCCCGGTCAGCTAACATTACAGCCATAGGGCCTTACCTGCATCTCTAGTCTGGTTCTCCAGGCTGTTTTTGGCAGGCTGGAGAATCGAGCGCCAATAACACTGGTCAATTCTGTGCAAATGAGTACAGCCTTGAACAGTCATTGTCTCATATGGGGACTTACAAAAATGTTTTTTTTTGTTTTTTTTTTTAACAAACGTGATTACCCCCCCCCCACCCTCTACACACACACACACACACACACACACACACACACACACACACACACACCGTGCCTTATAAAAGTTTAAAATTGCCTCCTTTACCCATTTTTGTTTTTTAAATAATGTAAACAGAAATAAACAAACATATTTGGTATCACAGTCTGTGGAAATATTCAAACTATTGGACATTAAAGGGGTACTCCACACCCCTAGACATTTTATCCCCTATCCAAACATCTTATCCCATATCCAAAGGATAGGGGATAAGATGTCAGATCGCCAGGGTCCCGCAGCTGTGGGCCCCCGGGATCTCGGCTTCTGCAACCACCTGTACAGCTGCCACCTCACACCGGGAACGCTGGAGACCGACCACAATGGCAGACGAGCGTGACGTCATGACTCCGCCCTGTGTGACGTCATGCCCCGCACCCTCAATGCAAGTCTATGGGAGGGGGCGTGACGGACCTCCTATAGACTTGCATTGAGGGGACGGGGCGGAGTCGTGACTTCACGCTCGTCCGCCATTGTGGTCGTGTGAGATGGCAGCCATACAGGTGGGTGCAGAGCAGAGATCCCTGGGGCTCAAAGCAGCGGGACCCTGGCGATCTGACATCTTATCCCCTATCCTTTGGATAGGGGATAAGATGTTTAGGGGTGCGGAGTGCCCCTTTAATGAAACTCCAGTGAATAGCATAGATGTAAAAAAAATACCAAAGTCCAGATTTGTTGATTTTGACATCATGAGGGGGTGGGGCTATGACATCAATGGCTCCCGGTGCTGGTTACAGCGTTCTTAACAGTTTGTTCCAAACCCTGAGCAGCGGAGTACCCCTTTAACCCCTTCAGGACCCATGATGTAACGTTACGTCATGACACCCTGGGTCTTAAGGAACCATGACGTACATGTATGTCACGGGCAATTCCGGTCCCCACCGTGCGCCGGGCGGGGATCGGACCGGGATGGCTGCTGAAATCATTCAGCAGGCATCCCGTGCAATTGCCCAGGGGGGGTCATCAGATTCACACATGCGATTTGCGGTTATTCTGGGTCATACAGGTCTATGGTGACCCGGAAAATAAGGGGGATCGTGGGTGTCTTGGACAACCCCCGATCCCCCTTATTTTCTATGTTCTGCCCACCAACAATAGGTGGGGCAGGACAGTGAAACCGACGAGGACCGGGTGCCGAAGTCCATTTACCCCATCGGTGGAGGCTGCGGGACGTGATCGGCTGCGGTGATCGGCGGGCGGCATGTCATGCGGCTGGCTCCCTGGATCCTACAGAAGCCAGTGAGTCCTAGCAACATCTGGAGGGCTACAGTTTGAGACCACTATACAGAGGTCTATAAACTGTAGCCCTCAAGATGTTGCAAAACTACAACTCCCAGCATGCCCACACATCTGTTTGGGCATGCTGGGATTTGTAGTTTTGTAACAGCTGGAGGTCTACAGTTTAGAGACCACTGCATAGTGATCTCTATACTGTGGCCCTGTAGATCTTGCAAAACTACAACTCCTAGCATGCCCACACAGCTGTTTGCTGTCTAGGCATGCTGGGATTTGTGGTTTTGCAACATCTGGAGGTCCACAGTTTGGAGATCACTGTGCAGTGGTCTCTAAATTGTAGCTCTCCAGATGTTGCAAAACTGCAAATCCCAGCATGCCCAAACAGCAAACAGCTGTCTCGGCATGCTGGGAGTTGTAGTTGCGTACCTCCAGCTGTTGCATAACTACATCTCCCAGCATCAATACGTGCTGGGAGTTGTAGTTTTGCAACAGCTATAGGCACACTGGTTGGAAAATACTAAGTTAGGTAACAGTACCTAACTGAAGGTTTTCCAACCAGTGTGCCTCCAGCTGTTGCAAAACTACAACCCCCAGCATGCATGGTCTGTCAGTACATGCTGGAAGTTGTAGTTTTGAAAAAGCTGGAGGTTCCCCCCCCCCCCCCCATGTGAACGTACAGGGTACATTCACACGGCAGGTTTACTGTAGCGCAGCGCAAACTTCTTGCGGTAAGCTCACTGTAAACCTCTGCCACTGCGAACATACCCTAAAAACACTACACTAACACATAATAAAAGGTAAAACACTACATATACACCCCCTTATACTGTCCCCCCAATAAAAATGAAAAACTTATTGTACGGCAGTGTTTCCAAAACGGAGCCTCCAGCTGTGTCAAAACAACAACGCCCAGCATTTTTGGACAGCCACTGACTATACAGGCATGCTGGGAGTTTAGCAACGGCTGGAGGCACCCTGTTTGGGAATCACTGGCGTAGAATAACCCTATGTCCACCCCTATGCAATCCCTTATTTAGTCCTCAAATGTGCATGGTGCTCTCTCATTTCGGAGCCCTGTCGTATTTCAAGGAAACAGTTTAGGGCCACATATGGGGAATTTCCATACTCGGGAGAAATTACTACAAATTTTGGGGGGCTTTTTCTCCTTTTACGCCTGTTAGCGTAAAAAAATAAAAAATTTTACACTAACATGCTGGTGTTGCTCCATACTTTTTATTTTCACAAGTGTTAAAAGGAAAAAAAGACCCCCAAAATTTGTAACGCAATTTCTCCTGAGTACGGAAATACCTCATATATGGGCGTAAAATGCTCTGCGGGCGCACAACAAGGCTCAGGAGTGAGAGTTCACTATGTACATTTGAGGCCTAAATTGGTGATTTACACAGGGGTGGCGGATTTTACAGCGGTTCTGACATAAACGCAAAAAAATAAATACCCTCATGTAACCCCATTTTGGAAACTACACCCCTCACGGAACGTAACAAGGAGTATAGTGAGCCTTAACACCCCACAGGTGTTTAATGAAAATTCTTCAAATTTGGATGGAAAAATGAAAAAATAAATAAATATAAATATATATATATATATATATATATATATATATATATATATATGTTTTTCACTAAAATGCTGGTGTTAACCTAAATTTTTCATTTTCACAAGGGAAAATAGGAAAAAAAGCCCCCAAAATTTGTAACCCCATTTCTTCTGAGTAAGAACATACCCCAAATGTGGATGTAAAGTGCTCTGCGGGTGCACTACAATGCTCAGAAGAGAAGGAGCGCCATTGGGCTTTTGAAGAGAAAATTTGTCCGGAATTGAAGGCCACGTGTGTTTACCAAGCCCCCATAGTGCCTGAACAATGAACCCCTCCACATGTGACCCCATTTTGGAAACTACAACCCTCACCTAATGTAATAAGAGGTACAGTGAGCATTTACACCCCACAGGTGTCTGACAGATTTTTGGAACAGTGGTCTGTGAAAATGAAAAATGTAATTTTTCATTTGCACAGCCTACTGTTCCAAAGATCTGTCAAACGCCAGTGGGGTGTAAATACTCACTTCACACCTTATTGAATTCTGTGAGGGGTGTAGTTTCCAAAATGGAGTCACATGTGGGGGGGTCCACTGTTCTGGCACCACGGCGGGCTTTGTAAACGCACATGGCCCCCGACTTCTATTCCAACCAAATTCTGTCTCCAAAAGCTCAATGGCGCTACCCTCTTCTGAGCATTGTAGTGTGCCAGCAGAGCACTTGACGTCCACACACTGGGTATTTCCATACTCAGAAGAAATGGGGTTACAAATTTTGGGGGTCATTTTCTCCTTACCCCATTGTAAAAATTAAAAATTTGGGGGGAAAAAACAGCATTTTAGTGAAAAAACATTTTTTTTTCATTTACACATCCAACTTTAACAAAAAGTCGTCAAACACCTGTGAGGTGTTAAGGCTCACTGTACCCCTTGTTGTGTTCCTTGAGGGGTGTAGTTTCCAAAATAGTATGCCATGTGTTGTTGTTTTTTTTGCTGTTCTGGCAGCATAGGGGCTTCCTAAATGCGACATGCCCTCCAAAAACCATTTCAGCAAAATTCGCTTTTCAAAAGCCAAATGTGACTCCTTCTCTTCTGAGCATTGTAGTGCACCAGCAGAGCACTTGACGTCCACACATGGGGTATTTCCATACACCGAAGAGATGGGGTTACAAATTTTGGGGGGCATTTTTTCCTATTTTCCCTTGTAAAAAAAAAATTATTTGAGGGAAAACAGTCATTTTAGCGAAAAAAAAAAAAGAATTTACACATCCAATTTTACCGAAAAGAAAATGTTACCGAGTGTAAAAAATTAAGATTTTGAATTTACTCCTTCACTTTGCTGCTATTCCTGTGAAACACCTAAAGGGTTAACAAACTTTCTGAATGTCACTTTGAATACTTTGAGGGGTGCAGTTTTTATAATTGGGCAATTTATGGGGTATTTCTAATATGAAGGCCCTTCAAATCCACTTCAAAACTGAACTGGTCCCTGAAAAATCCATATTTAGAAAATTTTGTGAAAAATTGGAAAATTGCTGCTGAACTTTGAAGACCTCTGATGTCTTCCAAAAGTAAAAACATGTCAACTTTATGATGCAAACATAAAGTAGACATATTGTATTTGTGAATCAATATATCATTTATTTGGAATGTCTGTTTTCCTTACAAGCAAACAGCTTCAAAGTTAGAAAAATGCAAAATTTAAAATTTTTTCATCAAATTTTGGAATTTTTCACCAAGAAATGATGGAAGTATCGACAAAAATTTACCCCTAACATGAAGTAGAATATGTCACAAAAAAACATTCTCGGATTCAGAATGAAAAGTAAAAGCATCCCAGAGTTATTAATGCTTAAAGTGACAGTGGTCAGAATTGCAAAAAGTGCTCCTGTCCCTAGGGTTATAATGGGTTCCATCCCCAAGGAGTTAAAGGGGTACTCCAAAACGATAGTGATGTCACGGCGATGCCTCCTCCAGTCATGTCTATGGGAGGGTGTATGCTGCAGGAACCCGGTGTTTTTTCAGAGCACGTGGTGCTGGGGGAGATCGGGGGTGGAAACCCAGCTATCAGACATCTCATCCCCTATCTTTGGGTAGGGGATAAGATGTCTAGTAGCAGAGTACTCCTTTAAATGCTCACCTGTTCTAGAGTTTAAATAAAATATTCCGTGGAATATTTTTGAACAATATATGATATGTATTTCAGGAATCTTTTTAACACTTTTTGCCATGAACTCTAAATGAGAAAGAGAACCTTATGCTTCTGGCATATACCTTTAAGATTTTAGCAGATTTATATTTGTCAAGGCAGAATGCAAAAGCAGTGCTCTCAAGACAATTATACACATCAGATGGTCAGCCATTCCTGCCAAAATCTGTGGGTTTGGCCTACAACTAATGTACATGACCAGCTTTAGTCCTGCCCACTGAATGAAAAAAAAAATGCAATGAAGCACCTAAACACGCCTGATTACCTAGACTGGATAAAATTATAGGTCTATAGATCTGCTTACAATGATAAAAATAAAAAATAAACTACAAAAATAAAAATAAAAAAACACACACACACACACATTGATCTTCATATAAATTGAACTTAAAGGGGTTATCCACCGTAAGGTGATTTTAGTACATACCTGGCAGACAGTAATGGACATGCTTAGGAAGGATCTGCTCGTCTTGGGGCTAAATCGCTATGTTGTGAGATTATCTTAACATTGTAGCTAGCTGTTTGTGAACTGGTATTTCCTGTTTGACTTTTCTTTTTTTGACTACAAATCCCACAATTCCATCTTCCTCTCTCCTACACATCAGCCACCCCACCCATTTAAACATAAATGAGCTGCATCCATTCAAAAGACCTGTGGTTTTCAATTAGGGTGCCTACAGCTGTTGCATTAGTTGCAGATTGTTATTTCTCCCACCAAGTGATCACTCCCCCCATTAAAGCAGACAGGCTCCCTGTCATCAGCTGGCTAGTGATGTCAGGTCTCAGCCGCATTGCAACTCGGGAAAAACCTGAGACAACAGTCATTTTGTATACTGTTAAAAATAAATATTGGGGTGAAAAATCACATAAGAATTGTGAGAAAACCATCACACACAGGTACAGACACTATATTATGAACTACACTAACTTTACAGCCCCTGTAGCATAGTCAAAAAAATAATCTTGGAATACCCCTTTAAGATAATTGATCTCAATAAAAATAAGCAGCCATAACAACTATTATTAATTCTGCCAATCCCCTTGACCAACACATCTGGGACCCTGATTTGTCAGATACACAGGTTCTTTTCAACCTAGATTGAATCTGGTGTAGTGCAAACAACAGTTGGTTAGCTGGCCAATTATTGTTTTGATTAATCGACGAATTTGATAAAAATAACCATAGTTGAGAAGGAGTTAATTTGGTAGATTAGGGAGGGAGTTAGCCCTCTATGGGGCTTTAGAAAAAAAAAAAAAGGTAATAAATGTGAAAAAAACCCTCCCCTAATAAAAGTTTTAATAACCCCCCCTTACCCATTTTTTTAAAATAAAATAATTTAATCAAAAATAAAAATAAACGTGCCGTAAATGTCCAAACTATTAAAATACAAAGGTTAGTTAAACTGCACAGTTGATGGCGTACACGCATTTCATATACCATAAAAAAAATTTAAAAACGATCACAAAATCCCATCAAAACAAAAATCGTACCAATAAAAACTACAGACCACGGCACAAATAATGAGCCCTCATATAGCCCTGTATGTGGAAAAATAAAGTTATAGGGGTCAGAAGATGACAATTTTAAACATACCGTATATACTCGAGTATAAGCCGAGTTTTTTGCTGAAAACACCCCCCTCGGCTTATACTCGAGTGAACTCTCCACCCGCAGTGGTCTTCAACCTGCGGACCTCCAGAGGTTTCAAAACTACAACTCCCAGCAAGCCCGGGCAGCCATCGGCTGTCCGGGCTTGCTGGGAGTTGTAGTTTTGAAACCTCCGGAGGTCCGCAGGTTGAAGACCACTGCGGCCTTCGACATCATCCAGCCCCCTCTCACTCCCCTTTAGTTCTGTACAGTACTCACCTCCACTAGGCGCTGGTCCGGTGCTGCAGGGCTGTCCGGAGAGGAGGTGGTCCGGTGGGATAGTGGTTCCGGGCTGCTATCTTCACCGGGGAGGCCTCTTCTAAGCGCTTCGGGCCCGGCCCCAGAATAGTCACGTTGCCTTGACAACGACGCAGAGGTACGTTCATTGCCAACGTACTTCTGCGTCATTGTCAAGGCAACGCCTCTATTCCGGGCCGGAAGCGTGGAGAAGATAGCAGCCCGGAACCACTATCCCACCGGACCACCTCCTCTCCGGACAGCCCTGCAGGACCGGACCAGCGCCGAGCGGAGGTGAGTACTGTACAGAACTAAAGGGGGGTGAGAGGGGGCTGGATGATGTCGAAGGCCGCAGTGGTCTTCAACCTGCGGACCTCCGGAGGTTTCAAAACTACAACTCCCAGCAAGCCCGGACAGCCGATGGCTGCCCGGGCTTGCTGGGAGTTGTAGTTTTGAAACCTCTGGAGGTCCGCAGGTTGAAGACCACTGAGGGCGGATGATGAGAAGAGGATGATGAAGGGGGGGGATGGTGAAGGGGGTGTGTGTGGGATGATTACAAGGGGATGATGAAGGGGGGTGGGGATGATGACAAGGGGATGATGAAGGGGGGATGTGTGGGATGATGACAAGGGGATGATGAAAGGGGGATGTGTGGGATGATGACAAGGGGATGATGACAGGTGATGATGATGAGGGTCTGGATGATGACAGGCGGTGATGATGATGAGGATGTTAATGACGGGTCTGGATGATGACAGGGGGGGGATGATGTATTTCTCACCCTAGGCTTATACTCGAGTCAATAACTTTTCCTGGGATTTTGGGTTGAAATTAGGGGTCTCGGCTTATACTCGGGTCGGCTTATACTCGAATATATACGGTAATAATTTTGGTGCATGTAGTTAGGATTTTTTTTAATGGGGTACTCCGGGGCTAAGACATCTTATCCCCTATCCAAAGGATAGGGGATAAGATGCCTGATTTCCGCAGCACCCAGTTACCATCAGCCTCCGGAGCATGTTCGCTCCGGGTCTGATGACTGCTGATCACAGGGCCAGAGTATTGTGAGGTCATGGCTCAGCCCCCTCCCATAGGCTTACATTGAGGGGCGGAGCATAAAATAAAACCTATATAAACTAGGTATCTTTGTAATTGCATGGACTTTCAGAATAAAGATAAGGTGTCATTTTTACTGAAAAAGTGCACTGCATAGAAATGGAAGCCCCCAAAAATTTAGGCTATGGTTGGCCGAAAACCAAAAGCAAAAATGCATTGCCCTGCTCCCTTCTTTTTATATATAGTTTTTGTAAAATTGTAATATCAGAATTTTTTCTGTTAAATAAATTTGTGAATTTAAGTAATCTTACATTAAAAACTCCATGCTAATAATAATAAAATAAACATCACATCCTGGGCACTAAACGGCCCGCTCCCTTATATACTATCAGTCAATGTGGGAAAAATGCAGCAAGCATTATGTACTGGCCCTACTTTAGATGTGCCAATACTCGGGGAGTTGTGGTCATCCTCCTGGTACTTGGCGCCAACTACACCTCTGATGTACTTGCCTAAGTAAATTCCAAGCCACGCCCCTACTTTAACCCCTACTCTGCCCCTAGACATCTTATCCCCTATCCACAGGATAGGGATAAGATGTCTGATCGCGGGACCCCCAGCAATCTTCCTGCAGCACCCAGCATTCTAGCCTGCAGCGCCGGAGGCTTGTGAAGTCTCGACCAGGGGATAATCACTTCTATTTAAAAATCTTAATCCTTCCAGTACTTTTTAGGGGCTATATACTAAAGAGAAATCCAAAAAAGAAATGCATTTCCTGTGATGTCCTGACCACAGTGCTCTCTGCTGACCTCTGCTGTCCATTTTAGGAACTGTCCAGAAAAGCATATGTTTGCTATGGGGATTTTCTCCAGTTCCTAAAATGGACAGCAGAGGTCAGCAGAGAGCACTGTGGTCAGGACATCACAGGAAATGCATTTCTTTTTTGGATTTCTCTTTAGTATACAGCCCCTAAAAAGTACTGGAAGGATTAAGATTTTTTAATAGAAGTAATTTACAAATCTGTTTAACTTTCTAGCACCAGTTGATTTAAAAAAAAAAAAAAAAGTTTTCCACAGTAGTACCCCTTTAAGGACACAGCCTATTTTGTCCTTGAGGACACAAGAAAATTTTAATTTTGCATTTCTGCTTTTTCCTCCTCGCCTTCTAAGAGCTATAACTTTCAATGGTCTATTGATTCTGTAGCTGAATGCGAATAAAATGATACCAAATATATATAATTTTTCTAATGCTGCTCTACTTTTATAAGAAGTCAAACTTTATTGAACAAAATTAGTATATTTAAAATTGTCCTCATCTGATCCCTATAACTTTTTCATTCTTCCATATACGGGTATGTAGGAGGGCTCATTCTTTTGCGCTGTGACCAGAATTTTTTTTTATCGGTGCTATTCTTATTTAGATTTTTTTTTTTTTATCGCTTTCATTTATTTTTTTATGATATATGATGTGATTAAACCCTTAGGGACTCAGCTCATTTTCACCTTAAGGACTTTTTCTTTTTGCAATTCTGACCACTCTCACTTTATGCATTAAAGGGGTACTCCGATGCTTATACATCTTATCCCCTATCCAAAGGATAGGGGATAAGATGCCTGATCGCGAGAGTCCCGCAGCTAGGGACGCCCTTGATCATGCACGCGGCACCCCGTTTGTAATCACGCCCCCTCCCGTAGGCTTGCATTGAGGAGCGGAGCGTGACGTCACAAGCCGCCGACCCTGTGGTCGACCGTAATCAGACGCGGAGCGAACACGCTCTGGGGACTGATTACAATCGGGGGGGGGCCGCGTGCATGATCCGGGGTGTCCCCAGCTGCGGGACCCCCGCGATCAGGCATCTTATCCCCTATCCTTTGGATAGGGGATAAGATGTGTAAGCACCGGAGTACCCCTTTAAAGGAAAAGTGTCAACTTACTCCCCCCACACTAAGCAGCAGTACTGGATGTTAGTGCGGGGGACGCTGATCAGTTTGATGCTTACTGTGCACAGATCCGCCCGGCCATTCTGCCGATAACATCATTTTTCCCTATATTCTAATGAAGTGCTAACTGGCACAGGTGGGTTAACTGGCAGGTTAGGTGGGTTGACTTTAACATAGAGGTAAATTAGTGGTAAATATAGTGGTAAATTTTAGACGTTACTTGCATCCTTTCTTGGTGAAAAATCCCCAAATTTCATGAAAATTTAGCATTTTTCAAATTTTGAAACTCTCTGCTTGTAAGGAAAATGGATATTCCAAATAAATTATATATTGATTCACATATACAATATGTCTACTTTATGTTTCCATCATAAAGTTGAATTTTTTTTACTTTTTGAAGACATTAGAGGGCTTCAAAATATAGCAGAAATTTTCCAAATTTTCACAAAAAATTCAAAATCAGGACCAATTTTGCACAAACCTCACCAGCTGTTGCAAAACTACCACTCTCAGCATGGACTGACAGACCGTGCATGCTGGGAGTTGTAGTTTTGCCACAGCTGGAGGCACACTGGTGAGGAAACACCGAGTTAGGTAACAAACAAACTCAGTGCTTCCCCACCAATGTGCCTCCAGCTGTTGCAAAACTACAACTCCCAGCATGCACGGTCTGTCAGTGCATGCTGGGAGTTGTAGTTTTGCAAAAGCTGGAGGCACATTGGTGGGGAAACAATGAGTTAGGTTCTGTTACCTAACTCTGTGTTTCCTCACCAGTGTGCCTCCAGCTGTGGCAAAACTACAACTCTCAGCATGCACTGACAGACCATTCGTGCTGGGAGTTGTAGTTATGCAACAGCTGAAGGCACACAACTACAACTCCCAGCATGCTGAGACAGCAGTTTGCTGTTTGTGCATGCTGGGAGTTGTAGTTATGCAACATCTGTAGGGCTACAGTTTAGACACCACTGCACAGTGATCTCCAAACTGTGGCCCTCCAGATGTTGCAAAACTACAAATCCCAGCATGCCCACAAAGCCATTTGCTGTCTAGGCATGTTGGAACTTGTAGTTTTGCAAGATCTGAAGGGCCACTGCTTAGAGACTCTAAACTGTGGTCCTCCAGGCCACTTACTCAGATCGCCATCGCTGAAGGCCCGCCGTCGCTGAAGGCGCCGCTGTCGCCTTGACATCAGGATCATCGACGCCGCTGCCTGGACCTGGATCGGGTGAGCTCCACAGTTCCCCCGCTCTGGCCGGACACCCATGGGTGGGCAGAGCAGGGGAACTGAACTTTAACCCTCCCCCCGCCCCTCTTCTGCAATTGGTCTGTTGCTTCTGACCGATTAATCGCAGGGATAGGAGGGGTGGCACCCCTTACACCTCACTGTTATCCCTTCAAAGGGACCGGGGCTGTGACGGACAGCCCTGATCCCCCTTATTTTCCGGGTCACCGGAGACCCGTATGTAGATAAGCAGACGTCCACCCGTCATCTTAGTTAATCCGATCCCTGCGGCCACGCCGTGGGCAATCGAATCAGCCACCAGAACCAGTGGTCTATGATGCAAGCGCAGCTCATGCACTTGCGTCACAGCTGCCGCAGGATTCAGGGTGTACAGGTACCTCATGGTGCGCTAAGTCCTAGGTGCCCAGGGCGTACCTGTACACTCAGCATCCTTGAGGGGTTAAGCAACGCCCACCAAAATTATCGGTGGGAAATTCCCTTGGCCGATCATTTTCTGCGGCCAAAATTTCGGTGCATTATTATTTATCATATATAAAATACATATAATAATAAGGGCTATACCGCCCTTCCTGTTTCGCATCTGTGACCAGATAGGAGGGGCACCACATTCCCTGGTTGTCCAGCCTATGTCCCCCCAACAGCCCATTTAGAGCTGCAACTATTGTGAATCTGGCCTTTAGCATGGAGCATGACAACCAGGGACTCATGATAGCTGCAGGAAGCAAAGGATGGTGTGTGCTGGGTCTCCTTTTCACTAAACAGGCTGCCGAGGACCATAGGTGCATGTATACACAGTGATAATTACTCAGTGTATGTGAACTTTGACAAACTGATTATGAAAATAGTTGACAACTATTTTCATAGTCTATTAGTTGACGATTAATCGATTAGCTGTTTCAGCCCTAAAACAGAGAATCACATGCTGCAGTTCATAGTTATTTAATATAGCTGGTATGCAGTCAGCATACAGATTTCCTATTACTACTAGTCTTCAAGTATGTAAATGTAACTAATGAGGTGAAAACTCAGATGTGGGCAAATCACCATTATCATTGTAGCTTTTTTTTATTTTATTTAGGGTTTCCATTGTGCAACCGAGCAACACATGGTGATGTCTTTTTTTATAGCAGTTAGTGCTGTTTTCCTAGTAGAGAGGAGGGGTAAGAAATGGATTTGCTATGAGGCTGTGTTTGCAACAGTATTTTTACACTGATGATGTAAGTGGGATTTCTAACACCTTTCAATACTGAGCACCGCCCACGTGCAGTCAGCCTCAACCTGGCTCGCCCAAGAGGCTAAGATATTCATTCAAAGGCAAAATGACAGCTTCTAACCTACAAGTGACCTCCTCTCATCCTACCAACCTTTGCTCCATCCAGTTCATCCAACTGTCTCCCTTTTCTGAAAGCAGCACTGGGACGATTACTGCATATATTTTGTGCAGAACGTGAACAGCCTGTAGAGCCAAGAAGCGGCACAGACACAGATTTGTGCCAGCAGTCTGAGTAATGCTAGAATGATAGATACATGAGGAACAGAAAATCTCAGAGCTGCAGTGCATTAGAGATCCAGGTACTGCACCAAATCTCTCTCCACCCCCTCATATTTCACTTTCTTGTCTCACTAGTTTTCACAGTAACCCACGCAGATTTAATCCAAAGCATTATTTAAATCAATTACAGGCACTCATCTTATTCTTTCTGATTTTGTCCACCTCTTTCTCTAGAAATCCTTCTAGTTGCAGGTGAATTACTATAACCATTTAACTGAACAAAATATCCATTATTAATCTTTTAAAGCGTACCTGTCAGATCCCACAAAAAAAATTAAAAAAATGTTACTCAGTATCCAATCCTGACAGGTACATCTAATTTTTATGGTAACCATTATAACTATAGCTTATCAGCAGCATTGAGAGATCCCTTTATATATTGCTTATTTTATTCTATTGGTATAAAGGTTTCCTCACCCCAGCATCCACTCTACACCTTGGTTTTATTTATTTATACATTAATATTTTATTAAAGGGTAAATTGCACTCCTTACGGTAAATAAAAAAGATTTCTAATATACTTTGTTTAAAAAATATGAGGTTTTCTAGTTTTATTTGTACCTAAAAAAAAGCTCAAGAGCACATTTCCCCCCATCTTATACACAGACTTTGGACTGAAGTCCAAACACAGGAAGTGCAGCCTGGAGTGCTGAGGGGGTGTGTCCAGCCTCATCCAATCATAGCTCTTCTCACACTTAACTGCCATATGCTGTTGGCTGGACACCCCCCCCCCCCCCCCCCCCTCAGCACTTCAGGCTGAACAAACTGTTTGGGCTTCGGTCCAAAATCTGTGTATAAGATGGGGGGAAATGTGCTCTTTAGCTTTTTTATGCACGAATAAAACATAGAAAACGTCATTTTAACCCCCTTAAGGACATAGGGCGTATCCATACGCCCCCGTTTCCAAGTCCCTAAGGACCGGGGGCGTATGGATACGCCCTGAGCATTTCCGGCCCCCGCCGCTAGCCGGAGGGGAGCCGGATGCCTGCTGAAATCATTCAGCAGGCATCCTGGCATATCGCCCAGGGGGGTCATTATGTCCCCCCATGTCGGCAGATCGCTAGACAATTCAGTGACCCAATCAAGTGACCCGATGACCCGGAATTACTGGCTGATCGGGGCCGTTAGAGACGGCCACGAACAGCCATTGCCAGCAGGGGTGAGGTGGTACTGGTGCCACCTCAAGATCGCCCTGATTCGTCGGCCGGTTTCCCGGCCGACCAGTCAGGGCGCCTGCTGCGGGTGTCACTCCCGCAACCCGCTCCGCCCCTCTTCCGGAGGACGTGAGCGGGTGCGGGAAGACGACCCCGGGTGCTGGGGACCCCGATCCACGGCGTCCCTGTTGGGATCGGGGCCCCAGGAGCGACGGCGGCGGCGAGGGACTGACCTGTGCGGCGGCATCGTGGAGCAGCAGCAGGAGGTGAGTGACAGCCTCCTGCTGTTGCTTAGCAACAGCTCCCAGCATGCAAAAAGGGCATGCTGGCAGCTGTAGTTATGCAACAGCAGGAGGCAGACCACCACAACTCCCAGCATGCCCTTATGGGCATGCTGGGACTTGTAGTTTTGCAACAGCTGGAGGCACATTTTTCTATGGAAAAGTGTACCTTCAGCTGTTGTATAACTACAACTCCCAGCTTGCACAATCAGCTAAAGTGCATGCTGGGAGTTGTAGTGGTGCATCTGGTGGTTACATAACTACAACTCCCAGCATGCCCGTTGGCTGTCGGTGACTGCTGAGAGTTGTAGTTTTGCAACAGCTGAAGGCACACTGAGTTAAGTAGCAAACCAGTGTGTCTCCAGCTGTTGCATAACTACAATCCCCAGCATCCCCAGCCAAGGTAGTATGCCTCCGGCTGTTGCATAACTACAAGATCCAGCATGCCCTTCCGCTGTCCGTACATGCTGGGGGTTGTAGCTTTTGCAACAGCTGAAGGCACACTGGTTGCAAAACACTGAGTTTGTTACCAAACTCGGTGTTTCACAACCTGTGTGTCTCCAGCTGTTGCAAAACTACAACTCCCAGCATGCACTGATAGACCGAACATGCTGGGAGTTGTAGTTTTACAACAGCTGGATGTCCCCCCCCCCCCCCCAATGTGAACGTACAGGGTACACTCACATGGGCGAGAAACTACTGTGAACCCCCGCCCGTGCGACTGTACCCTAAAAACACTACACTACACTAACACAAAATAAAATAAAAAGTAAAAAACACTACATATACACATACCTCTACACAGCCCCCCTCCCCTCCCCAATAAAAAATGTCTGGTACGTCACTGTTTCCAAAACGGAACCTCCAGCGGTTGCAAAACTACAACTCCCAGCATGCACTGATAGACCGTACATGCTGGGAGTTGTAGTTTTGCAACAGCTGGAAATTTTCTTCTTTTTACCCCTTGCAAAAATTGGGTCTACAAGAACATGCGAGTGTAAAAAATGAAGATTTTGAATTTTCTCCTTCACTTTGCTGCTATTCCTGTGAAACACCTAAAGGGTTAATACACTTACTGAATGTCATTTTGAATACTTTGGGGGGTGCAATTTTTATAATGGGGTCTTTTATGGGGTATTTCTAATATGAAGACCCTTCAAATCTACTTCAAAACTGAACTGGTCCCTGAAAAATAGTGGAGTTTGAAAATTTTGTGAAAAATTTCAAAATTGCTGCTGAACTTTGAAGCCCTCTGGTGTCTTTCAAAAGTAAAAACTCATAAATTTTATGATGCAAACATAAAGTAGACATATTGTATATGTGAACCCAAAAAAAAATTATTTTGAATATCCATTTTCCTTACAAGCAGAGAGAGCTTCAAAGTTAGAAAAATGCAAAATTTTAATTTTTTTCATCAAATTTGGGGAAATGATGCAAGTTACCATAAAATTTTACCACTAAATTAAAGTAGAATATGTCACGAAAAAACAATCTCGGAATCAGAATGATAACTAAAAGCATTCCAGAGTTATTAATGTTTAAAGTGACAGTGGTCAGATGTTCAAAAAAATGCTCTGGTCCTTAAGGTGAAAAAGGGCTCGGTCCTTAAGGGGTTAATTAAACAAAGTATATTAGAAATATTTTTTATTTACCATAAGGAGTGCAATAGCAAAAATTCGTTTTAATGAGAGTGATCATTTAATGAATTGATTCTGGAACTCATATATAATATATATATATATATATATATATATATATATATATATTTTAACCATCTACTTAAAATTATTTTTATATGTGATTCCGTGTATTATATTTTATTTCTACTTGGGGTACATTCAGTGTTTGGTGTGGCTTCTCACACCTATAGGTTGTTGTTCATAGTTGCTTCTTTTGTGAACCCCTATTTTATTTTCATTTTTTCCTCGGAGCCCTTCTTAGGAAAGTTTCTTACGGTTGCATAATTTGTATGCCTCTATCACCTATGTTTATTATAAAAAAAAAATATTTATTTTCATTAGCTCACAGTGTTAGAAATCCTCTGAGGGGAAGGGAATGTGTCCCTCCCTTGTGGTGTTAGGTGATTGGAGTGTCTGCTCATGCATCCTTGTCCATGAATCATCTCTTGTCAATGACTCATGAACAAGCCGGATGTTGCTACAGGACTGGTTAGTGTCCCAGTAGGTATGGGGACCCCTAGTGGTGAGATATTAAGGAGGAGCAGTTTTCTTTATTTAACCCCTTAAGGACCAAGCCCATTTTGACCTAAAAGGGGTACTCCACCCCTAGACATCTTATCCCCTATCCAAAAGACATCCATCATTTAGTAACAAAATCTACAGCAAAACAAAAAATAAAATATTGGTGGGGTGAGATTGGAAAAATAAGAAAAAAAAAAAATGGCATTTTGTAGATTTTGGGGGGCTTCCATTTCTACACATTCCAATTTTTGGTAAAAATGACACCTTATCTTTATTCTGTAGGTCCATACAGTTACAAGGATACCCAATTTATGTAGTTTTTATTTTATTACTTTAAAAAAAAAAAAACTACATGCACCAAAATTAGCATGTTTAAAGTTGTCATCGTCTGACCCCTATAACTATTAAAATTTTCTGCATACAGGGCTATATGAGGGCTAATTTTTTGTGCTGTGGTCTGTAGTTTTTATTGGTACCATTTTTTGATCGCTTTTTATTAGGTTTTTTTGGTATAGGAAGTGACTAATAATGCACAATTTTGGACGTTAGCATTTTTTTTACGTGTACACCATCGAACATGCGGTTTAGCGAAGCTTATATTTTAATAGTTCGCACATTTACGCACGCGTTGGTACCACATGATTATTTTTTTATTACATTATGTAAAAAATGGGAAAAGGGGGGTGATTTAAACTTTTAATAGGGAAGGGGTTAATTCCCTTTTATTAACTTATTTTTAAACTTTAGGCTAGGAACAGCAGACGACAGATCGGATGGCGCGGAAGCAGATGAGGACCTCCTGTCATTCACTAAGCTGATTGGGACCAGTGATGTTGCCGCAGATGTCCTGATCAGCGCCACTGAACTACCGGCACCATTAACCCCACATTATAGAAGAAGCAATCCACTTTAATTGTGGCAGTTAAAGGGCTAATGCCGGGCATCGGCCCCAACGGCGGTGCCCGGCATTATCCGTTGATCTTGGCTGCCCATAGCAACAGAGACCCACCGGGTTTAGGCCGTTCTATGCTCGAGAGAACGATTTAGACCCCATTAAACAGGACCAGGCCATACACGTAAGCCTCTCATCGGCCTTTAAGTCCCAGGATGCGAGGGCGTACGTAAAAAAAAGTTATCTGAGTTTTTTTTTTTTTACGCAGGTATTTTTCATGGTAAAATTTATATATTCTCTTTATCCTGTGGGTCAATACGATTAAAGCAATACCCATGTTTACATGCTTTTCTATTTATTGTCCTGCTTTTAAAAAACAAAACTTATTTATAAAAAAAACCTGATACCTTTATAATTTGTCTGTATACGGAGCTGTATGAGGCTCATTTTTGTGCCATGATCTGTAGTTTTTATCTGTACCACTTTTGCGTATGTGTGGCATAGCACTTAGCCAAGCAAGGGCTTACAGTAAACCAGCGATTTATACACATTACTGGTTTACTGTAACATAGTTCATAAGGTTGAAAAAAGACCAGAGTCCATCAAGTTCAACCTATAACCCTAATGAGTCCCTACTGAGTTACTCTAGAGGAAGGCAAAAAACCCTCATACTAGAGGTAAACATTCCTTCCCGACTCCAATATGGCAGTCAGAATAAATCCCTGGATCAACCTTCTGTCCCTATACATCTAATATACATAACCAGCAATGTTCTTACTCTCCAAAAATGCTTCCAGACCCCTTTTAAATTCTTTTACAGAGTTCACCATGACCACCTCCTCCGGGAGAGACTTCCACAGTCTCACTGCTCTTACAGTAAAGAACCCCCGTCTGTGCTGGTGTAGAGGATGCCCCCTTGTTATAGATACAGTTCTGGGTATAAATAGATCATGGGAGAGATCTCTGTACTGTCCCCTGATATATTTATACATAGATATTAGGTCTCCCCTAAGCCTTCTTTTTTCTAAACTAAATAACCCTAATTCTGATAATCTTTCTGGGTACTGTAGTCCTCCCATTCCCCGTATTACTCTGGTTGCCCATCTTTGAACCCTCTCCAGCTCCACTGTATCTTTCTTGTACACTGGTGCCCAGTACTGTACACAGTATTCTATGTGTGGTCTGACTAGTGATTTGTACAGCGGTAGAATTATTTCCTTGTCGTGGGCATCTATGCTCCTATTGATGCACCCCATGATTTTATTTGCCTTGGCAGCAGCTGCCCGACACTGGTCACTACAGCTAAATTTACTGTTAACTAAAACTCCCAAGTCCTTTATCACGTCAGTCGCCCCAAGTGTGCTCCCATTTAATACATAATCCCAGCCCGGATTTTTGCTTCCCATGTGCATTACCTTACATTTATCAGTGTTGAACCTCATCTGCCACTTCCCAGCCCAAGCCTCCAACCTATCCAGATCCATTTGTAACAGTGCCCTGTCCTCTATTGTGTTTACCACTTTACAGAGTTTAGCATCATCTGCAAAGTTTGCTACTTTACTATTCAACCCCTCTACAAGGTCATTAATGAATATATTAAATAGGACAGGACCCAATACTGACCCCTGTGGTACCCCACTAGTAACAGTCACCCAATCAGAATAAGTACCATTAATAACCACCCTCTGTTTCCTATCACTGAGCCAGTTACTTACCCACTTACACACATTCTCCCCCAGCCCAAGCCCTCTTATTTTATGCACCAACTGTGGCACCGTATCAAATGCTTTGGAAAAATCCAGGTATGCGACATCCAGCGATTCCCCTTGGTCCAGTCTGGAGCTCACCTCCTCATAAAAGCTGATCAGGTTAGTTTGACAGGACCGATCCCTCATAAAGCCATGCTGATATGGTGTCATACATTTATTTTTATCGATATGCTGCAAAATAGCATCTCTTAGAAAACCCTCAAACAATTTACATACAACAGGGGTTAAACTAACAGGCCTATAATTTCCGGGGTCACCTTTTGTTCCCTTTTTAAATATTGGCACCACATTTGCCATGCGCCAGTCCTAGGGGACAATCCCTGTTACTATAGAGTCCATGAATATTAAAAAATAGGGGTCTGTCTATTACAGTACTTAATTCCTTTAGAACACAGGGGTGTATGCCATCTGGACCTGGCGATTTGTCTATTTTGATTTTTTGTAGGCAGCACTGTACTTCTTTCTGGGTTAGACAGGTGACCTGTAAAGGGGAGTTGTATTTCACTGTATTTCACCTGGCATTTAATTTTCCTCGGTGAATACAGTGGAGGAGAATTTGTTTAATATATTTGCTTTTTCCTGATCCCCGTTTATAATTTCTTCTTTATCATTTTTTAAACAGCCAACACTTTCATTTTTGACCTTTCTGCTATTTGTATAGTTAAAAAACATTTTGGGGTTAGTTTTACCCTCTTTGGCAATGAGTCTTTCTGTCTCTATTTTTGCGGCTTTTATCAGTTTTTTACATATTTTACATTTTTTCTATAGCTTCTCAATGCTTCCTCACTGCCGTCCTCTTTTAGTAGTTTAAATGATTTATTTTTTTCATTTATTGCCCCCTTAACATTTTTGTTCATCCATATTGGTTTTCTTTTATTTCTGACCCTTTTATTCCCATAAGGTATATACATCTTACAGTGAGAGTTTAAGATATTTTTAAAAGTCTCCCATTTAGTGTCAGTATTCTTGTTTATATTGTTAAGGGGTTCTCTGAGTTGGTCAAACTTTGCCTTCCTAAAGTTCATTGTTTTTGTGGCCCCTCAAGAGATTCCCTTATTGAAGAACAAGTTATAATGTATTATATTATGATCACTATTTCCTAGGTGTCCTATTTGCACATTAGTTACTCTGTCAGGTCTGTTGGTTAATATTAAGTCTAGTAGGGCGCCCCCTTTGGTCGGGCTCTGCACCATTTGGGACAGATTATTGTCAATAACATATGACTTACCCCCAGATGTCCTAACAAGGAAGATGTAAGGTCAAGAAACACCATCACAATAACAGGGTGTATTTGAATCTTTAAAACTGCATGCAATTAAAACCTTCAATGTTTTTTTTTTTTACTTTATTTATTAGTTTTTTTTTCCATAACAGTAATAAATAAGAGCAAACATTATAGACCATATATATAGAACCCATCCTCCCACCCCCTTATACCACTCCCCCCACCCAGCTAGGTTCTCTCCTCCCATTTACTCCATTCAGTATAGACTTTCTGAGCATCTCTCTTCCCTCTGTAGTAGATAGACTCATATATTTTTATCTTTTCTACTGCATTTTGCCACTTCATCTCTGTAAGCGGTTCTGGGGCAAACCATCTCCTTAAAATTAATATCTTTGCCATGCAGAAAACTTTTAGAGTAACATTACTCCTTTCTCTACCTGTTATTCCTTTACCAAGGATAGCTGGTTTTACATCAAAATTAAATTTTTATTCTTAACTTCCTTTCTATGGTCTCTTACACCTCCTGGCAGAACTTATTGATCTTAGGACATATGAATAAGGTCCGCCTCTTATGCCAAACACTTTGGACACTTCGGATCTATTCTTTTCCCGATATTATAAAGAAATTAAGGAGTGTAAGGGATCCTATAGGCCATTTTTATCAGTGATATCTTATGATCCATATTAAGAGTGGACCTATTAATATTTTTAAACACCTCATCCCATTCCTCCTATTTTATCAATCCCACCTCCTGTGACCATTTTTCTCTACTTTTTGGGAAAATTTTGTCCCAATACACTTTTACTAACCCTTTGCACAACTTACCTAATATTTTTGATGATGTCTGTATACTTACGGTAATATATAATCAATTAACTCATGTTTACAGATTTCCCATCTTGGATTATACTTATCCTTCTCAAAAGCACTTCTTACTTGTAATACTATTGTATTACTCACCCTCTTAATACCCTTTCTTTCCCAATTAACATATTCTTTCAACTTAATAAATTCCGAAAAATACCAATTATCCCACAATAAGGTGCAATACAAACTCCCTTTTATCTCCAAGACCCGTCTCGTATATCTCCATATTCTATTTAGCATATTACAAGTGGGGATCTTTTTAACTCCCTCGTGTATACATCTACCACTCTCTATTATTTCTACTCTCGTACCTCCTGTTCTTCCTAGTTTTTCAAAAAATTATTTTAGCGTTCCATCCTCACTCACCATATATTCAATTTGTGCAGTAATATACCATAAAAAGTGTAAGTTAGGGATTCCGAATCTACCCCTTTCAATAGCCGAATCAAACCCCTTTCAGATTATTTTTATTGCTGTATTGCATTTATAAAAAAAAAAAAAAAAGATCAATTGAGGCTGTATTGAGAGCTCATTTCTTACTCATATAGGATATGACCAAAAATCATCATTTTTGCCGTTTGGCAGGATCTAAATATATGTATGATCTGTGCAGGATCACAATATATATATTTTAGTAAGGACAATTTTTTATTTTAATTAGGGTGTGGGTTTTATCTAATTTTAAAAACATTTTTTATTTTACAGTTTCATATGCAATTACTGAATTGCATTCTCTGTGTAGTGCTATGACATTGCACAGCATTATACAGTGTGATCGGTGCTCCATTGATACAGTCTGGCTAAGCGAGGGTTCATGACTTGATTGGCGATCCGGAGGCAGATAAGGGGACACTCTGCCACCATTTTAGCTCTTCAGACCCCCTTGATCACGTCGTGGGGGTCTATTGAGTTAACCTTGTAAGGACGCCGGGAGTATCCATACGCCCCCACTTCAAAGTCCGTGGGAATTCCGGGTTCCGCTGCTCACCGGTGGGGACCGGATCTGGGTGACTGCTGATATCTGTCAGCAGGCACCCCGTGCAAACCCCTGGGGGGGTCCTGAGACAATTCAGACCTGTGATTTGCGGCTATTCCGGGTCAATCGGGTCTCTGGTGAGACAGCCCCATTCACCCTTACCCAGCAGGAGTGAGGTCGCACGGGTGCCGCCTCATGATCATGTGATTGATCGGTCGGAATGAGCCACCAATCACGACTCTGCTGGGCGGTGATCGGGACGGTGATCGGAGCGGAGATCGGCGACAGTGTGGGTCTCCTACCTTGCCCCCGAGGCATGCTGGGAGTTGTAGTTTTTCACCAGCTGGAGGTTTGCCCCCCCCCATGTGAATGTACAGGGTACATACACACGGGCAGGTTTACAGCGAGTTTACTGTACCAAGTTTCAGATGCGGCTAATTTTCCACCGCAGCTTAAACTCCCAGCGATGAACTCACTGTAAGCCCGACCGTGTGAATCTACCCTAAAAACACTACACTTACACAAAATTAAAAGTAAAACGCTACATATACATATTCCCCTACACAGTCCCCCACCCCCCCCCCCCCCCAAAAAAAAACAAAAAAAACGTCTTGTGTGGCACTGTTCCCAAAACAGAGCCTCCAGCTGTTGAAAAACAACATCTCACAGTATTCCGGGACAGCCACTGACTGTCAAGGAATGCTGGGAGTTTTGCAACAGCTGGAAACACTGCTGTAGGGTATTTTTGTGGCGGATTCAAATCCCCAATTTAGTCCTCAAATGCGCATGGTGCTCTCTCACTTCGGAGCCCTGTGGTATTTCAAGGAAACAGTTTAGGGACACATATGGGGCATCTCCGTACTCGGGAGCAATTGCACTACAAATTTTGGGGGGATTTTTCTCCTAACATGCTGGTGTTGCCCCATACTTTTTATTTTCACAAGCAGTAAAAGGAAAAAAAAAAGACCCCCCAAAATTTGTTACTCAATTTCTCCTGAGTACAGAACTACCCTATATGTGGGCGTAAAGTGATCTGCGGACGCACAACATGGCTCAGGAGTGAGAGCTCACTATGTACATTTGAGGTCTAAGTTGGTGATTTGAACAGGGGTGGCTGATTTAACAGCGGTTCTGACATAACAACATAAACGCTAAATAAATACCCAGATGTGACCCCATTTTGGAAACTACACCCCTCACGGAAATGTAACAAGGGGTATAGTGAGCCTTAACACCCCACAAGTGTTTGACTCATTTTCGTTAAAGTTGGATGTGAAAATGAAAAAAAAAATTAAAAAAAAATCACTAAAATGCTGGTGTTCCCTACATTTTTCATTTTCACAAGAGAAAATAGTAAAAAAAAATCCCCCCAAAATGTCTTAAATCCATAACTTCTGAGTAAGAACATACCCCATATGTGGACATAAAATGCTCTGAGGGCGAACTACAATGCTCAGAAGAGAAGGAGCGCCATTGGGCATTTGGCAAGAGAATGTGTTCGTATATTAAGGGCCATGTGTGTTTACAAAGCTCCCATGCTGCCAGTGGACAGTGGACCCCCCCCCCCACATGTGACCCCCATTTTGGAAACTACAACCCCTCACCTAATGTAATAAGGAGTACAGTGAGCATTTATGCCCAGCAGGTGTCTGACAGATTTTTGGAACAGTGGTCCGTTAAAATGAAAAATTTTATTTTTCATTTGCACAGCCCACTGTTCCAAAGATCTGTCAAACACCTGTGGGGTGTAAATGTTCACTGCACCCCTTATTGAATTCTGTGAAGGGTGTAGTTTCCAAAATGGGGTAACGTGGGGGGTAACGTCCACTGTTCTTGCAACACGGGGGGCTTTGTAAACGCACATGGCCTCCCACTTCTATTCCAACCAAATTCTCTAACCAAAAGCTCAATGGCGCTCCTTCTCTTCTGAGTATTGTAGTTCGCCCGCAGAGCACTTTACATCCACATATCGGGTATTTCCATACTCCGAAGAAATGGGGTTAAAAATTTTGGGAGGCTTTTTCTTGAATTACCCCTTGTGAAAATTAAAAATGTGGGGTAACAATAGCATTTTTATGAAAAAAAAAACATAACATTTTTCATTTTCACGTCCAACTTTAGCGGAAATTTGGCAAACACCTGTGAGGTGTTAAAGGGGTACTCCGGTGAAAACCTTTTTTCTTTTAAATCAACTGGTGGCAGAAAGTTAAACATATTTGTAAATTACTTCTATTAAAAAATCTTAATCCTTCCAGTACTTATTAGCTGCTGAATGCTACAGAGGAAATTCCTTTCTTTTTGGAACACTGATGACATCACGAACACAGTGCTCTCTGCTGACATCTCTGTCCATTTTAGCAACCATGCATAGCAGATGTATGCTAAGGGCAGCATGGTGGCTCAGTGGTTAGCACTGCTGCCTTGCAGTGCTGGAGACTTGGGTTCAAATCCCACTAAGGACAACAATAAATAAAGCGTTATTATTATTATAATAACGTCAACAGAGAGAACTGTGGTCGTGATGTAATCAGAGAGCATTCCAAAAAGAAAATTTCATCTGTAGTATTCAGCAGCTAATAACTACAGGAAGGATTAAGATTTTTTAATAGAAGTAATTTACAAATATGTTTACCTTTCTGCCACCAGTTGATTTAAAAGAAAAAAGGTTTTCACCGGAGCACCCCTTTAAGGCTCACTGTACCCCTTGTTACATTCCTTGAGGGGTGTAGTTTCCAAAATAGTATGCCATGAGCTTTTTTTTTTTTTTTTTTTTGCTGTTCTGGCACTATAGGGGCTTCCTAAATGCAACATGCCCCCCCAAAAACCATTTCAGCAAAATTTGCTTTCCAAAAGCCAAATGTGACTTCTATTCCAACCAAATTCTCTCACCAAAAGCTCAAAAGCTCAATGGCGCTCCTTCTCTTCTGAGCATTGTAGTGCGCCCGCAGTGCACTTGACGTCCACACATGGTGTATTTCCATACTCAGAAGAGATTGGGTTACAAATTTTGGGGGGCATTTTCTCCTATAACCCCTTTTAACCTCTTAAGGACCCAGCCATTTTACACCTTAGGACCCGGACATTTTTTGAACATCTGACCACTGTCACTTTAAACATTAATAACTCTGGAATGCTTTTAGTTATCAATCTGATCCCGAGATAGTTTTTTCGTGACATATTCTACTTTAACATAGTGGTAAAAAAAATTTTTTAACTTGCATCCTTTCTTGGTGAAAAATTTGAAAATTTTATGAAAAATGTGAAAATTTTGCATTTTTCTAACTCTGTTTGTAAGGAAAATGGATATTCAAAATATTTTAATTTTTTTTTCACATATACAATATGTCTACTTTATGTTTGCATCATAAAATTGACAAGTTTTTACTTTTGGAAGACACCAGAGGGCTTCAAAGTTCAGCAGCAATTTTCCAATTTTTCACAAAATTTCCAAACTCACTATTTTTCAGGGACCAGTTCAGGTTTGAAGTGGATTTGAAGGGTCTTCATCTTAGAAATACCCCACAAATGACCCCATTATAAAAACTGCACCCCCCAAAGTATACAAAATGATATTCAGTCAGCCTTTTAACCCTTTAGGTGTTTCACAGGAATAGCAGGAAAGTGAAGGAGAAAATTCACAATCTTCATTTTTTACACTCGCATGTTCTTGTAGACCCAATTTTTGAATTTTTACGAGGGGTAAAAGGAGAAAATGTATACTTATATTTGTAGCCCAATTTCTCTCGAGTAAGCACATACCTCATATGTCTATGTAAAGTGTTCGGCGGGCGCAGTAGAGGGCTCAGAAGCGAAGGAGTGACAAGGGGATTTTGGAGAGTACGTTTTTCTGAAATGGTTTTTGGGGGGCATGTTGCATTTAGGAAGCCCCTATGGTGCCAGGACAGCAAAAAATACCCACATGCCATACCATTTTGGAAACAAGACCCCTTGAGGAACGTTACAAGGAATAAAGTGAGCCTTAATACCCCACATGTGTTTCACGACTTTTGCATATGTAAAAAAATAAAATAAAATTTCACTAAAATGTGTGATTCCCCCCAAATTTCACATTTTTGCAAGGGTTAATAGCAGAAAATACCCCCCAAAATTTGTAACCCCATCTCTTCTGAGTATGGAGGTACCCCATAAGTTGACCTGAAGTGCACTACGAGCGAACTACAATGCTCAGAAGAGAAGGAGTCCTATTTGGCTTTTTGAGAGCAAATTTTGCTCGGGGGGCACTTCGCATTTAGGAAGCACATATGGTGCCAGGACAGCAAAATAACCCCCACATGGCATACCATTTTGGAAACTAGACCCCTTGAGGAACGTAACAAGGGGTAAAGTGAGCATTTACCCCCACTGGTGTCTGTCAGATCTTTGGAACAGTGGGCTGTACAAAATTTTTAATTTGCACAGCCCACTGTTCCAAAGATCCGTCAGACACCAGTGGGGTGTAAATTCTCACTGCACCCCTCATTACATTCCGTGAGGGGTGTAGTTTCCAAAATGGGGTCACATGTGGGGTTTAGTTTTTTTTGCGTTTGTCAAAACCGCTGTAACAATCAGCCACCCCTGTGCAAATCACCTCAAATGTACATGGTGCACTCTCCCTTCTGGGCCTTGTTGTGCGCCCCCAGAGCACTTTACGCCTACATATGGGGTATCTCCGTACTCGGGAGAAATTGCATTACAAATTTTGGGGGGCTTTTTTCCCTTTTACCTCTTGTCAAAATGAAAAGTATAGGGCAACACCAGCATGTTAGTGTAAAAAGTTTATTTTTTTACACTAACATGCTGGTGTAGATCCCAACTTCACATTTTCATAAGGGGTGAAAGGAGAAAAAGCCCCCCAAAATTTGTTAGGCAATTTCTCCTGAGTACAGCGATATCCCATATGTGACCCTAAACTGTTGCCCTGAAATACGACAGGGCTCCAAAGTGAGAGCGCCATGTGCATTTGAGGCCAGAATTAGGGATTTGCATAGGGGTGGACATAGGGGTATTCTATGCCAGTGATTCCCAAACAGGGTGCCTCCAGCTGTTGCAAAACTCCCAGCATGCTTGGACAGTCAACGGCTGTCCGACAATACTGGGAGCTGTTGTTTTGCAACAGCTGGAGACTCTATTTTGGAAACAGTGGCGTACCAGATGTTTTTCATTTTTATTGGGGAGGGAGGGGGGCTGTGTAGGGGTATGTGTATATGTAGTGTTTTTTACTTTTTATTTTATTTTGTGTTAGTGTAGTGTTGTGTTTTTAGGGTACAGTCACACGGGCGGGGGGGTTACAGCGAGTTTGAGCTGTCGCGCAAAATTTGCTGCATCGCAAACTTGCAACCTGATACTCACTGTAAGCCCCTGCCCATGTGAATGTACCCTGTACATTCACGGGGGGGGGGGGGGGGGGGGGACCTCCAGCTGTTGCAAAACTACAACTCCCAGCATGCACAGTCTATCAGTGCATGCTGGTAGTTATAGTTTTGCAACAGCTGGAGGCACACGGGTTGGGAAACACTGAGTTAGGAAACAGATAATGTTTCCCAACCAGTGTGCCACCAGTTGTTGCAAAACCACAACTCTCAGCATTCTCAAGCATGCTGGGAGTAGTAGTTGGCAACATCTTTAGAGCCAGATGTTGCCGAACTACAACTCCCAGCATGCTTGGAGTTGTAGTTTTGCAACATCTGGAGGACTACAGTTTGCAGACCACTTATACAGTGGTTCTCAATCTGTGCCCTTCCAGATGTTGCAAAACTACAACTCCCAGTACGCCAAAACTGTCCAGGCATGCTGGGAGTTGTAGTTCTGCAACATCTGAAGGGCCAGATGTTACAGAACTACAACTCCCAGCATGCCTGGACAGTAAGGGCATGCTGAGGATGTGTAGTTTTGCAACATCTGGAAGGGCACAGTGGTCTCCAAACTGTGGACCTCCAGATGTTGCAAAACTACAACTCCCAGCATGCCCAGACGCCAAGGGCTGTCTGGGCATGCTGGGAGTTGTAGTTTACAGGGTCCCAATACAGCAATGCATGTCGCTTTACGGCGACGTGCATTGCTGTAAAGGGCCCGACCGCGGCTGAAGATCTACTCACCTGTCGCCGCCATCTTCCTCGCCGGGATCCGGGTCTTCAGGGACGAGGTAAGTACCGGGGCCGGTCCCCAGCACTCCCCCGTCCCCCGCCGCGTCCTTCGGTCTTCCTCCCGTCCTCTCCGGACTTCAAGGGGCCGGGCAGGACGGGAGGAAGTAACCGCCCCCCCCTCCTGCGATTGGTCGGTTAACTAACCGACAGATCGCAGGGGATTGGAGGAGGTGGCCGGCTTGCCACCTCGCTCCTATACGTTAGCATGGTCCTGGCTGTCTGTGACAGCCGGGATCATGCGAAATTACCGGGCGGTCGGGTCCCAGAGACCCGATCAGCCCGGTATCGCCGCAGATCGCAAGGGCGATTTCCCTTGCGATTTGCGGCGATCGCCGACATGGGGGGCCTACATGGCCCCCCTCGGCGTTTGCCCTGGATGCCTGCTGAAGGATTTCAGCAGGCATCCAGTTCCGATCTCTGCCCGGCGAGCGGCAGAGACCGGAAAACGCCAGGGCGTATGGATACGCCCTGGGTCCTTAAGGCCCAGGGTGTGAGGGCGTTTCCATACGCCCTGGGTCCTTAAGAGGTTAAAATGTTAAATTTGGGGGAAAACCAGCATTTTTGTGAAATTTTTTTTATTTACACATCCGATTTCAACAAAAAGTCGTCAAACACCTGTGGGATGTTAAGGCTCACTGGACCCTTGTTACGTGCCTTGAGGGGTGTCGATTCCAAAACAGTATGCCATGTTGTTTTTTTTTGTTGTTGTTGTATTTTTGCTGTTCTGGCACCATAGGGGCTTCCTAAATGTGACATACCCCCCAAAAGACATTTCAGAAAAACTCACTCTCCAAAATGCCTTTGTCACCCCTTCCCTTCTGAGGCCTCTAGTGCACCCACAGAACACTTGACATCCACATATGAGGTATTTCCTTACTCGAAAAAAATTGGGTTACAAATTTTGGGGGGCTTTTTCTCCTTTTACCCCTTGTAAAATTTCAAAAACTGGGTCTACAAGAACATGCAAGTGTAAAAAATGAAGATTTTGAATTTTCTCCTTCAACTTGCTGCTATTCCTGTGAAACACCTAAAGGGTTAACACACTTTCTGAATGTCATTTTGAATACTTTGGGGGATGCAGTTTTTGTAATGGGGTCATTTATGGGGTATTTCTGATATGAAGACCCCTCAAATCCACTTCAAAACTGAACTGGTCCCTGAAAAATTCCGATTTTGAAAATTCTTAGAAAATTGCTGCTGAACTTTAAAGCCCTCTGATGTCTTCTAACAGTAAAAACATGTAAACTTTATGAGGAAAATATAAAGTAGACATATTGTATATGTGAATCAATATATAATGTATTTGGAATATCAATTCTCCTTACAAGCAGAGAGTTTCAAAGTTAGAAAAATGCTAAATTTTCCAAATTTTCTGACATTTTTTGATTTTTTTTACCAAGAAAGGATGCAAGTAACAACGGAAGTTTACCACTGTGTTAAAGTAGAATATGTCACGGAATCAGAGTAATCGGTAAAAGCATCCCAGAGTTATTAATGCATAAAGTGACAGTGGTCAGAATTGCAAAAAAGGGCTCAGTCCTAAAAGGGGTTATCCAGGAATTTAAAAACAGAGATCAATTCGTTCAAAGAAGGTTCCCTGACTGCTCCAGCTTGGGTGTGGTTCTGCAGCTCAGTTCATTTAAAGTGAATGCAGCCAAGTTGTAACACCACACCCAATGTGGAGACAGACAGGGAGTGGTCTTTAAAATAAATTAGGCCTGTTTTTTTTATTCCTGGGTAACCCCTTTAACCAGCATGATGGATTTAATACTTTAGAAGCAGTGATCGGCATTGATTATGGTGTCTAAAGGGTTAATAACAGGCATTGGCACGGTCACCATTTCCTGTTATCAGCGGGGAGTGTCCTGTTACCGATAGTAGCTGGTCACTCCCCACTATCAACGGAGCGCAGCTCCTGCACTTGCTTCATAGTTACCTAACGCTCTAGACCATAGATTTACACCCTGGCACCTTAAGTCCCAGGTTGCAAGGGCGTACATTTTCCCCTGATGTTGTGTAGGGGTTTATTTATGTAAAAAAAAATATGGGCATGTATAAAACATGTTTAACCCCTTAAGGACCCAGCCAATTTTCACTGTAGGACACAGCCATTTTTTGCACATCTGACCACTGTCACTTTAAACATTAATAACTCTGGGATGCTTTTACCTTTCATTCTGATTCCGAGATTGTTTTTCCGTGACATATTCTACTTGATGTAAGTGGTAAAATTTTGTCGATACTTTTGAAAATTGAAAATTTAGCATTTTTTTTTTTAAACTTTGAAGCTCTCTGCTTATAAGGAAAATGAATATTCCAAATAATTTATATATTGATTCACATATACAATATGTCTACTTTATGTTTCCATCATAAAGTTGACATGTTTTTACTTTTGGAAGACATCAGAGAGCTTCAAAGTATAGCAGCAATTTTCCAATTTTTCACAAAATTTTCAAAATCGAAATTTTTCAGGGACCAGTTCAGTTTTGAAGTGGAATTGAAGGGCCTTCAATTATAGAAATACCCAATAAATGACCCCATTATAAAAACTGCACCCCTCAAAGTATTCAAAATGACATTCAAAAGGTTTGTTAACCCTTTAGGTGTTTCACAGGAATAGCAGCAAACTGAAGGAGAAAATTCAAAATCTTCATTTTTTACACTCGCATGTTCTTGTAGACCCAGTTATTGAATTTTTACAAGGGTTAAAAGGAGAGAAATCTTCCTAAAATGTGTAACCCAATTTTCTCTCGAGTAAGGAAATACCTCATATGTGTATGTCAAGTGTTCGGTGGGCGCAGTAGAGGGCTCAAAAGGGAAGGAGCGACAGTGGGATTTTGGAGAGTTAGTTTTTCTGAAATGGTTTTTGGGGGGCATGTCACATTTCGGAAGCCCCTATGGTGCCAGAACAGCAAAAAAAAAAAAAAAACCACATGGCATACTGTTTTGGAAACTACACCCCATAAGGAACGTAACAAGGGGTCCAGTGAGCCTTAACACCCCACAGGTGTTTGACGACTTTTCGTTAAAGTTGGATGTGAAAATGATTTTTTTTTTTTAACTAAAATGCTAGTTTTCCCTCAAATTTTACATTTTTACAAGGGGTAATAGAACAAAATGCCCCCCAAAATGTGTAACCCCATCTCTTCTGAGTATGGAAATACCCCATGTGTGGACGTCAAGTGCTCTGCTAGCACACTACAATGTTCAGAAGAGAAGGAGCGCCATTGAGCTTTTGGAAAAAAAAATTGTTTGGAATGGAAGTCAGGGACCCTGTGCGTTCACAAAGCCCCTCCCGTCGTGCCAGAACAGTGGACCCCCCCCCCACATGTGACACTATTTTGGAAACTACACCCCTCACAGAATTTAATAAGGGGTGCAGTGAGCATTTCATTTTCACGGACCACTGTTCCAAAGATCTGCCAGAGCCCTGTGGGGCGTAAATGCTCACTGTACCCCTTATTACATTACGTGAGGGGTGTCATTTCCAAAATGGGGTCACATGTGGGTATTTATTTTTTTGCGTTTATGTCAGAACCTCTGTAAAATCGGCCACCCCTGTGCAAATCACCAATTTAGGCCTCAAATGTACATGGTGCGCTCTCACTCCTGAGCCTTGTTGTGCGCCCGCAGAGCATTTTACGCCAACATATGGGGTATTTCTGTACTCAGGAAAAATTGCGCTACAAAATTTGGGGGTCTTTTTTTCCTTTTAACGCTTGTGAAAATAAAAAGTATGGGGCAAGCATGTTAATGTAAAAATTTTTACAGGGCTCCGAAGTGAGAGAGCTCCATGCGCATTTGAGGACTAAATTAGGGATTGCATAGGGGTATTCTACGCCAGTGATTCCCAAACAGGGTGCCTCCAGCTGTTGCTAAACTCCCAGCATGCCTGGACAGTCAGTGGCTGTCCGGAAATGCTGGGAGTTGCTGTTTTGCAACAGCTGGAGGCTCCGTTTTGGAAACACTGCCATACAATAAGTTTTTCATTTTCATTGGGGGGGGGGACAGTGTAAGGGTGTGTATATGTAGTGTTTTACTCTTTATTATGTGTTAGTGTAGTGTTTTTAGGGTACATTCACTGGCGTGTTACGGTGAATTTCCCGCTAGGAGTTTGCGCTGCGGTGAAAAATTTGCCGCAGCCCAAACTTGAAGCAAGAAACTTACTGTAAACCTGCCCGTGTGAATGTACCCTGTACGTTCACATGGGGGAGCAAACCTCCAGCTGTTTCAAAAGTACAACTCCCAACATGTGCTGACAGACCGTGCATGCTGGGAGTTGTACTTTTGCAACAGCTGGAGACACACTGGTTGGAAAACCTTCAGTTAGGTTCTGTTACCTAACTCAGTATTTTCTAACCAGTCTGCCTCCAGCTGTTGCAAAACTACAACTCCCAGCATGTACTGATTGCCGAAGGGCATGCTGGGAGATGTAGTTATGCAATAGCTGGAGGTACGCAACTACAACTCCCAGCATGCAGAGACAGCCGATTGCTGTTTGGACATGCTGGGATTTGCAGTTTTGCAACATCTGGAGGGCTACAGTTTTAGAGAACACTGCAAGGTGATCTCCAAACTGTGGTCCTCCAGCTGTTGCAAAACTACAAATTCAAGCATGCCCTGACAACAAACAGTTGTTTGGGCATGCTAGGAGTTGTAGTTTTGCAAGATCTGGAGGGCTACAGTTTAGGGACCACTATATAGTGGTCTCAAACCGTAGCCCTCAAGCTGTTGAAAAACTACAACTCCCAGCATGCCCAAACAGCTGTCTGGGCATGCTGGGAGTTGTAGTCTTGCAACATTTGGAGGGCTACAGTTAGAGACCACTGTATAATGCTCTCAAACTGTACCTTCCAGATGTTGCTAGGCAACTCACCGGCTTCTGCCGGATCCAGCCGCACGTCATCGCCGCCTGCCGATCTCCGTCGCCCGCAGCCTCCGTCGCCCGCCCGGATCGGTAAGAGGATCTTCGGCGCCAGTCCCTGTCGTTTCCCCAAGGGTTAAACCCTTAAGGACCAGGCCCATTTTATTTTTGCATTTTCATTTTTCCTCCTCGCCTTCTAAAAATTGCAAATCTGTAGTTTTTATTGGGACCACTTTTGCTTAGGTTTTAAGTTTTATAAATTTTTTATAAAAACATTTTTGGGAATAAAATGTGACAAAAATGCAGTAATTTTACACCTTTCACCGTACGGGAAAATTAACAATATATTTTGATAGTTTATACTTTTACGTACATGGCAATACAAAATATGTTTATTAATTATTTTTTTAAGCCTTTTTGGGGGGGGGGGGGGGGGTAAAATGGGAAAAACGGATGATTTACGTTTTTATTAGGGGAGGCGATTTTTTTAATTTTTAAACTTTTTATTTGTGAATTTTTTTTCTTCCTTTTTTTTCTTTTTTTTTTTTTTTTTTTTTTTACACATAGGGGACTATTTATGGCAATCATTTGATTGCTAATACTGTTCAGTGCTATGCATAGGGCATATCACTGATCAGTGTAATCGGCGATTTTCTGCTCTGGTCTGCTAGATCTCAGACCAGAGCAGAAGACCCCTGGAGACGGACAGAGGAGGGGGACCTCCGTCCGCCATAATGGACGATCGGATTCTTGCGGCAGCGCTGTGGGCGATCCGATCGTCCATTTAAAGTACCGAACTGCCACAGATGCCGTGATCTGTATTGATCACAGCATCTGAGGTGTTAATGGCGGACATCCGTGGGATCACAGATGTCCGCCATTACCGGCGGGTCCCTGGCTGCTGATAGAAGCCGGGACCTGCTGATAGCAGCTGGTCTGGTGCTCGAGGTCATGGCGGAGCGTAAATGCAAATCATGGTGCGTTAAGTATCACAGCACCATGACGTACATTTACGTCCATTGTCGTTACGGGGTTTACATAATATTGCTGTTTAGTCCACAAAAAAATAAACTGAATCATGTAAGAGTTGAAAAACTATTTACAAACTTAGTAGATCTCATCTACTGTACCTTCTACTGGAGAGGTCTTTAATCTTCTGCAGATGCTGGGTACATCACCATAGTTGTCCCTTATGCGAGTCACTGCCTCCCCACTCCGCAACTCCATAAGGTCCCGCAGTTCCTGCACACTGCACCCAAAGTCCCCTTCATAGTTGCTGTCATTGACAGAATTAGGATGATGATCTGTGGAATTGTTTGCCATTTTGAAGAGGTTACTGCACTCTCAGCAGTCCATGCACCATTCAAAAAATCTCTTAGTAGGTTTCAGGCTTCTTCTTTCAGGCTTAATTGCTTTTTTTATATTCTTCTTTAGTTTCTGTGTTTTATGTGATGTCTTCCTTTTGCAATCCCTTGGAATCTATACCACTCTGTTTTCATAAACATCCAATGAATGCTTTGCGATTAATGAGAGCAGAATTTACATGTTACTTGGTCACCTACTAGCTTGTCCTGGTGTTCTTGAATACTCCAAATACAGGACAGCAGGTACTAAGGAAACAAATAGAAAAGAACAGTAAGTAGAGTGAACACATTTTAAACGGCAAACATCACAGAGCTGTATATCATCATATGGCCTTTCAGTATAATAAATAATTGAATAAATGAACATAAAAACATGGCCTCATGTACACAGAGTTAGTTAGAATTTTGCAAATACAAGTACATTCATATTATATTCATATTTTTTATGTTCAGGAACCACTTCTGCTTGTGGCTAAAAAAAAAATAACAAAACAAATGCACACACTTAGGCCATGTTCACCTTCCGATTCAAGTTTTGGTTTGGACTGAAAAGTGCTGTGTGCTGCGTTTTTTCAGTATAAGACAAAACTCTCATATGCTGGGAAAATGCCCCATATACCGTATATCCCTGGTAGAGTATGTTCAGGTCACTGAATTGATTGGGGAACAGATACGTTTTACTCTCAGTCCTATGTTTGAGTCAATGACCCCCTTTGAGTTCCACTAATTATCTATTACTGAAGTGTGCCCATATGGGGAGATCAAAACTCGTGAAGAGGAAAAGTTGACCATATGCCAATAGCAACCAAACAGAATGCTTCTTTTATTTTTCAGAGGCCTTTTGAAAAATGAAAGAAGCAATCTGATTGGTTGCTATGGGCATATGGTCAACATTCTCCCTCTATAGTTAAAAAAATAAATACACATTTTTACTAGATTTTCAACCCCTTAAAAGCGCAGTTCCACCCCCCACCCCCGTTTTTGCACTTGTTTTTTCCTCGTCACCTAATAGTCATTATGCTTAAAATTTTCCACCTACTGACCCATTTGAGGGCTTGTTTTTTTGTGCCACCAATTTGCAATGAAATCACAAAATCCACAAAATCTACAGTAAAACCAAAGAAAAAATGATTTTTGGGAGTTGGGTATCTTCATTCTGTAAGTCCATACAATTACGACATTACCCAATTTATATTACTTTTGTTTTATTATATGGTTAAAATTCTCCTCTTCTGAGCCTTTAACGCCTTTTTTTTCTCCATAGAATGTATGAGGGTAGTTTTCAGCAGTTCTTGTTTTGATGGGACTTTTTGCCAACTTTTTTTTTTTTTTTTATGGCATATGAATCGACCAAAGATCAGCAATTCTGGACTTTGGTATTTATTTACGTTTACGTCATTGACTGAGCAGTTTCATTCATGTTATATTTTATTAGTTTAGTAAATATTTCCAGACACGGTGATACTGCAGATGTTTATTTATATTATTTTATAAGTGGGAAAAGGGGAGTGATTCAAACTTTTATTAGGGAAGGGGCTTATTCACATTTATTAACTTTTTTTTGTCTTAAATCTTAAATTTTTTTCACTATTTTTTTGTCCTCATAGGGTATTATTACTTGCAATCTTTGATTGCATACACTAACTAATGCAGTGCCGTAGCATTAATCACTTATCAGTGCTCCATTATTAAAGGCTGCTGAGGCTGATCAGGACCCTGCGAATTTGCACTTTAGACAATGCATGAAAATCGCAGTGTGTGAAATGACCTCAACCCACTTATAAGTTTGCCTGGGCCAACACTAGCACTAGCAATCTGATTAGATTAGCCTTACCCAGGCCATTTGGTATGTGCGACCACTGGAACACTAGGTACGTTTTGCATAACTGTTTAAATGCTGTAGCTCCAGTGATTTCAAATGTCTGTAATTAATGGCAGGTGTCAGCTGCAGAAAACAGCTGCTACCTGCTGGGTACGTCATGGGCCCGGCTGCTTTAAAGGAGTACTCCAGAGCGCTGGTACTTAAAAAAAAAAAAAGTTTACCTCATCTGATAGCTCTTTCAAAGACCTTTCCAACGATACCTCATTTGTCAAATTTGGCCCGCCAGCTTCCTGTTAGCTGCTGCTCTCTCCCCCTCCTCCCCCCCCCCCCAGGAAATTATAATAACTTATAATAAAGTGACACCCACAGCTCCTTCACTTGTGGTTATCTCCTCCCCTCCTCCCCCTCCCAGCTCATCAGCCCTCTCCATGTGCCCACTAGCCCACTGATCCACCCATCCATGTGCCCACTAGCCCACTGATCCATGTGCCCACTAGCCCACTGATCCACCCATCCATGTGCCCACTAGCCCACTGATCCATGTGCCCACTAGCCCACTGATCCACCCATCCATGTGCCCACTGATCCATGTGCCCACTAGCGCAGTGTTTCCCAACCAGGGTGCCTCCAGCTGTTGCAAAACTACAATTCCCAGCATGCCCGGATAGCCTTCGGCTGTCCGGGCATGCCGGGAGTTGTAGTTTCGCAACAGCTGGATCACCCTGGTTGGGAAACACTGCACTAGCGGTGTCACAAGAATGCCGCAGCACTACGAAAATAGCATAGGGCTAACGTAGGCAGCGATAGGAGCCTAGCGTTAGCCCTATGCTATTTGCGTAGTACTGAGCATGCGCAGAATAAATTAACTTTGGGGGAGTAGCCGACTCCGGGCTGGGAGAAGATGGCGCCGGATCGTGAAGAAGACGCGGTCGAGCGTCATCAAAGGACCCAGCTTCCGGCCAGATGGAAAAGCAAGGAGAAGTCCGGGAAGAAGCCGACATGGACAACGTGAGTATATTACAATGTGATATAACTTTTATTAATGCTTCATTTCCCCCATAAACAGGTTGCGTCGGAGTACTCCTTTAACTGCGCCATACTTTGTCACCTGACCCATGATGTACATTTACTAAAAGGGCTGACAAAATCCTAGGTCGCCAGGACGAAATTCTCTGTTGCCATAGGGACCCGACACCTGGGATTTGTCAAGTCCTGGCCTAACACATACCTGCCACATCATCGGCAATAGGTTAGCACAAGGTATACACATGAAACTCTACATTAATATCTAATAGCCTATGCTGCACTATATAAGCAAAAAATATAGAGTGCTTCTTTAATAACATTATAAGGTGCCCCTTTTGCCGTGATCTTAGGTTCAGGCAAACAATAGTGTTCCAGTCTGTAAGCAGTTCCAGAGATTGTTCCTTGTAATGCAAACCTGTTTACCTCACAATTTATTTTTTCCTCTGTAAATGTAAATTAGTTTGTATTTTTCAAATTTTCAAAGCATTATATAAATTAAACCATGTCCAAAATTTTTCAGATACAAAAATATTTCATAACAAATATTTCGTAATAAAGTGTCTATGTATTAATACATTCCAGCTATGATAGGACTACCAGGAGTCGTTTTTAAGGAATTATTTGGTCTTCCTAAGCCCTATTTAGGAACAAAAATAATTTTTACTTAACACTTTCGTAGGATTTCCTTTTAGCCTTCTGCAGTACTTATGTAAAAAATTATATGATTCTTCCACATAATTATCGTTATTTATAATTCTCACTCCTCCCAGTTTTTTTTTAACTATTTCCATTTTCTTCTTTAAGTTTTCCAACACCCTTTTTTGATGTTTGTCATATTGTTATTATTACTCCTCATTCTCCCTCTATTCACTTCTATCTGGTCTTCCAGCATGATACCCGAGACTTTTCACAGGATAAAAGTAGATCTCTTTTTTAGGTCTGAAGGAATACAACTACATTTACTCCTTTTGGCTTGTACAATCTATGAAGCAAGCGCAGGAACTGCATTTGCCACACAAACTACGTGTCCCAGCTGTTATCAGCCACTAATGGCAGACCCCAGCGATCACAGAATTTATAGCGTTACCAGGGCTTAGTAACACTTATCGGACAACCCACGGTGCGGGGGTTCAATAAGTCAAGATAGTGGCCTGAGGTCCCCTTACCTGCTCTGTGCCGGTCTCCAGGATCCGTTTGTCTGGTTTGCTTTCTGATAGGCTGTACAAGTGGATAGCCGATATCACTGATCAGTGCTATGCTAACAAATAGCACTAAACTGTAATCACAATAGATTGTTTGCTATAAATACGGTAATCTCCTATATGGATTTAAAGGGATTACCCAGCGGGAGGGGAGTTTTAGAAGAATGCATATTCTACATTATATGAAAAAAAATTATCCAGTACTACTTCCAGCAGTGCCTCCTATGCCCTGCTCTGTAACCGGGTCCCACATGGGTTTATGGATGGAAAGATAAAAGTTATAGCTCTTAAAAGGCAAGGAGCAAATGCAAAAATGTATATTGGCTGTGTCCTCAAGGCCAAAATGGGCTGTGTCCTTAAGGGGATAATGTAAGCGTTTGCAAAATTAATTTAGATACATAAATACTTAATCTATATAGGATGTTGGACAAAAATACAACCCCTTATATAGCATAGTCAATTCATCCCATGTTAACTGGTTGGTAGATACGTTACAGGGGTACTCCGGTGGAACACAATTTTTTTTTCAAATCAACTGGAGCCAAAAATTTTAACTGATTTATAAATTACTTCTATTTACAAATCTTAATCCAGTACTTTGCTGCTGTATACTCCATAGGATGTTCTTTTCTTTTTTGAATTTCTTTTCTGTCTGAACACAGTGCTCTCTGCTCAAACCTCTGTCCATGTCAGGAACAGTCCAGAGCAGGAGCAAATCCCCATAGCAAACCTCTCCTGCTCCGGACAGTTCCTTACATTGATAGAGGTGTCAGCAGAGCGCACTGTGTTCAGACAGAAAAGAAATTCAAAAATAAAAGAACTTCCTGTGGAGCATACAGCAGCTAATAAGTACTGGAAGGATTAAGATTTTTAAATAGAAGTCATTTACAAATCTGTTTAACTTTCTGGCATCAGTTGATTTAAAAAAATATTGGATTACCACCGGAGTACCCCTTTAACCCCTTAACGACGCAGGACGTATATTTACGTCCTGTGCCGGCTCCCGCGTTATGAAGCAGGATCGCGCCGCGATCCCGCATCATATCGCGTCGGTCCCGGCGCTCATCAACGGCCGGGACCCGCGGCTAATACCACACATCGCCAATCACGGCGATGTGCGGTATTAACCCATTAGAAGCGGCGGTCAAAGCTGACCGCCGCTTCTAAAGTGAAAGTGACCCGGCTGCTCAGTCGGGCTGTACGGGACCGCCGCGGTGAAATTGCGGCGTCCCGAACAGCTTGCAGGACACCGGGAGGGCCCTTACCTGCCTCCTCGGTGTCCAATCGGCGAATGACTGCTCCGTGCCTGAGATCCAGGCAGGAGCAGTCAAGCTCCGATAACACTGATCACAGGCGTGTTAATACACGCCTGTGATCTGTGTAGAAGATCAGTGTGTGCAGTGTTATAGGTCCTTATGGGACCTATAACAATGAAAAAAAAAAGTAAAAAAAAAGTGTTAATAAAGGTCATTTAACCCCTTCCCTAATAAAAGTTTGAATCACCCCCCTTTTCCCATAAAAAAAATAAAACAGTGTAAAAAAATAAATAAACATATGTGGTATCGCCGTAAATGTCCGAACTATAAAAATATATCATTAATTAAACCGCACGGTCAATTGTGTACGCGCAAAAAAATTCCAAAGTCCAAAAGAGCGCATTTTTGGTCACTTTTTATACCATTAAAAAATGAATAAAAAGTGATCAAAAAGTCCGATAAAAACAAAAATCATACCGATAAAAACTTCAGATCACGGCGCAAAAAATGAGTCCTCATACCGCCCTGTTTGTGGAAAAATAAAAAAGTTATAGGGGTCAGAAGATGACATTTTTAAACGTATCCATTTTCCTGCATGTAGTTATTATTTTTTCCAGAAGTACGACTAAATCAAACCTATATAAGTAGGGAATCATTTTAACCGTATGGACCTACAGAATAATGATAAGGTGTAATTTTTACCGAATGCACTGCGTAGAAACGGAAGCCCCCAAAAGTTACAAAATGGCGTTTTTTCTTCGATTTTGTCGCACAATGATTTTTTTTCCCGTTTCGCCATGCATTTTTGGGTAAAATGACTAATGTCACTGCAAAGTAGAATTGGCGATGCAAAAAATAAGCCATAATATGGATTTTTAGGTGGAAAATTGAAAGGGTTATGATTTTTAAAAGGTAAGGACGAAAAAACGAAAGTGCAAAAACGGAAAAACCCTGAGTCCTTAAGGGGTTAAAGATCCCCCCTCCTTTGCATAATTTCACTGGGGAAACTCTCCCTACCTACTGACTGCCTCCTTTTACTCTTTTGCCCACATTTTTCTCCTCTTCATTCCAGTCTTCTATAATAACATTTTTTCCACATGCTCACCATCCCTATTGGGATAAAATATTGAATTTCCTTTAGCAGTGGGATTGTTGTCGCTCTTTTTTTTTTTTTTTTTTTTTATATTTATAATTACAATGGGCTCAGTCTTTCTAATTCTTTCCCAATCTCAACTATACTGCTATTGTCACATTTGGGGATTGTATCAATTCCCTTTATCTGGGTTAAGACAAAGTCCCTCCAGTCACAAACAAAACTCAGCTGTCCGCTTTGACAATACAAGATATTATCGGGGAACAGTTTCCTTTATCTTCATTGCTTCATTCAACAGACATGCTGAGGGCCCACATTACTATTTTGCCAATAGAGAAATGCTTCTTCCAATGTCAAAATTACAGGCTTACATCTTTAATGAAGACGTCTAATTATTCTTCAACCAGACTGACCACACTCCCCCATACATAACTCAAAGGGCCCAAGTGTGCTTCATGGCCATGTGAAAAGCCCGAGATAACTCCACCAGGGCCATTAGTTTGAAATACTATTCTTCAACCACAGTACTTCCTATGTGTCTAATCAATTGACAGCGTAAAAGGTCTTATGACAGTGTGAGTTGAGACTTTGTTTGATTTTACTATTTTATACTCTTACTGGTGTATAGATTGTCAGTCATTGTTCCTCTCCTTCAGCACTGGTAAAGGTAAATGACACTTTTCCTATCACTAATGGCACATGTCAAGGCCCTCTCCTTATCTTCTATCTAGGCTTCAGACTTCCCCCTCTGTCATGTGGCAGAAAGTTAAACAGATTTGTAAATTACTTCTATTAAAAAATCTTAATCCTTCCATTACTTATTAGCTGCTGAATACTACAGAGGAATTAATTTTCTATTTGGAACACAGAGCTCTCTGCTGACATCTCTGTCCATTTTAAGAACTGTCCAGAGTAGGAGAAAATCCCCATAGTAAACATATGCTGCTCTGGTCAGTTCCTAAAATGGAAAGAGATGTCAGAAGTGAGCACTGTGCTCGTGATGTCAGCAGAGAGCACTGTGTTCCAAAAAGAAAATAAATTCCTCTGTAGTATTCAGCAGCTAATAAGTACTGGAAGGATTATGATTGTTAATAGAAGTAATTTACAAATCTGTTTAACTAGTTGAAAAAAAATAAAGTTTTCCACCAGAGTACACCTTTAATATCTCTCAACTCTCATATCTCTAAAAAATGTCAAAAGGTCATAGTCGGAACCCCTAGGGTTTCTCAACTCCCTCATTTTCCTAGGGGATCCCTCCATCTCTATGCAGTCAACTACCCTACTCTTTTCCGATGTAGTAACCACTTCATGACCGAGCAATTTTTTTCCCTCACTTTTTTTTTTGCTCCTCACATTCTAAGACCTATAACTTTTTTTTTCCACTGACAAAGTTGTATTAGGACTTTTTTTTGGTGATAAAGTTGTACTTTTCATTGGCGCACTTTATTTTATCACATAATGTATTGCGGAGCCAGAAAAAATATATATGTAAGGCAAAACTGAAAAATTATAGAATTGCGCAATGCCATGTTCTCATCCCTATAACTTTTCTATTTTTCCACCTATGGAACTATGTTAGGGTTTATTTTTTGCACTATGAGCTGTAGTTTTTCACGGTACCACTTTGTATATCTAAGTTTTTCTGGGACGAGATGTGACCAAAAATCAGCAACTTTGTAGTTTGGAATTTTTTTGCATTTACACCTTTCATCGTGCAGCATCAGGAACTTCATAATTTAATACGGTAGTTAGGACAATTACACATGCAGAGATACAAATATGTTTTTTGTTTTTTTTATAAAAATTTTTTGTTACAGTGTTTAATTTGAAAAATGGGAAAAGGGGAATGATTAGAACTTTGGATAGGGGATAAGATGTCTAGGGACGGAATACCCCTTTAAGGATGCAGGGTGAACATGTATGCTCTGCGCCTTCTCCTGTTCTTTGACACACACTCAGGAGCTGAGCATGCGTCATGCCTAATGCAAGACATCCCCAATCTGGGTAATGTTCCGCATTAACTCTTTAGATGCCACAATCAAAAGTTGATTACATAGTCTAAAAGATATAATTCTCCCAGTGCCGAGTTCTCAGCAGGTTTGACGTTCTTCTCACGTCCGCTGCGCTGCACTCACTGAAAGGCTGTGAGCAGCAGCGGCTGCAACGAGTGATGAGGGGCACTCCCAACGTCACTCATCAGAGGCTGCAGCCGCTTCTCCCAGTAAGTGCAGTGGATGTCAGGAGAATGTCAAATCCGCTGAGAGCCCCTGCAACTGAGCCTGCTGGCAAGGTAAGAAGAACCACTGGGAGAGGAGGAAAGGGGAAATGATGTGGCACAAGGGGTAAGAGCAGATGATTTGGCAAAGGGGGAGAAAAAAAAAAGTGTCACAGGGGGATAAAGGGGGAATGAAATGGCACAGGTGGGATAAAGGGGGGAAAGAAATGGCACAGGGGGGGATGAAATGGCACAAGGGGTGATAAATAATGGGTGACGAATTTGCATAGAGGGATATAAAAGGGGAATGAAAGGGAGGGATCAAGGGGAAATTATATGGCACAGGGGGTAATAAAGGGAGAGATGATTTGGTACAGGGGAAAATAAAGTAGCACAGGGGGATCGTGGGGTGCACGAATGATGTGGCTGCAAACACACAGAAGCAGGTCCCCTGGGAGCACAGGCCCCTTACTGGGGTATTGGCTGTACCCACCTGATGGTTGCCCTGTGTACATGGTAGGGTTGGCACAAAAGCCTGGTTGTCCCATATTGGGAGTGTTTTGTCCTATTTGGGGTGTGTTTTGTCCCCTATTTGGTTTGTTTTGTCCCTTATTGGAGTGTTTTGTCCCCTATTTGGTGTGTTTGCTATTGGGAGTGTCCCCTATTCAGAGGGTGCAAACACATTAAGTCTTATGGGACTCTGCCTGGGAATAAAATACTCTCCACTTTTGGGAGGTGTCCACTAAGGGAGATATAAATATAGTAGGGATGTCCCGATACAGATACTGGTATCGGTATCCGGACAGATACTGGACATGCCCAGTGGAAATGCCCCATCGGCAGGTATCACGGAGGTGCGGTAAGCCGCCTGCAATCTCCGCTCCTGAGTTAAGCAGTGCGCTCAGCAGCTGAGCACACGTCATAGCCTTGACCCGCATTAACCCTTTAGACGCAGCGATCAAAGTTGATCGCGGCATCTAAAAGTCCTAAGATGTCCTCCTGCTGGGTAGCTCAGGGATGCTGATCGGGATCACCGCGGTGTAATCACGGTGTCCCAATCAGCTGTGAGGACGGCCGCAGGTCCCTTACCCTGCTCAGTGTGTCGCTTCTTTACTGCTGCCAGCCATGGCAGGCATTAGTAAAGAAACGCTGATAACACTGATCAATGCTATGCTATGTCAATGCTATGCTATGATCAGTGTATGCAATCTACATATTGCATGTAATAGCCCCTACGGGGACTAAAAAAGTGAAGAAAAAAATTGTAAAAAAGAATAAAAATGTGAATTTTACCCCCTTTCCAATAAAAAATCTGAATCACCCCCCCCCCCTCCTTTTCAAAAAAATGTAAATAAAAAAAAAAAAAAAAAACTTTTTCCCATTAAGGGTACAATCACACGGGCAGATCCACAGCATATTTTAAGCTGCGGATCTGCCACTGAAGGATTGCTACATGCTACCTTTAGATGTGCCTGCTTCGAGCAGCAATACGCCACTACGAGCAGACACACTGAAGTGATGTGCGAGTTGCCGCACATGCACGGTGTACTCGCACACATCGCGTCTGCTCCATGAGCTAGGCCAAGAGCGGCCGCGATGTGAGAGAGTACACTGCGCATGCGTGCTGCAACTCACATCGCAGCGTGTCTGCTCCGAGCAGGCACATCTAAACGCACCATGTAGCGGTCCTTCAGCGGCGTATCCGCAGCGTGAAATACGCTGTGGTTCCGCCCGTGTGAACATACCCTTAAGGGGAAAAAAAGAAAACTTTCACATGACATTGAAAAAGTATCGGTAATTGTTATCGGCGAGTACTTAAGAAAAAGTATAGGTACTCTGACTTTAAAAAAATGGTATCGGGACATCCCTAAAATAGAGTATAGTTGTAATCGTATGGACCTAAATAATAAATATAATGGCCCCGATTTACTAAGAGTGGAGTGTAGTTTGGTCAGACACAGCCAGAGAAAACAGGTTGCGTTTACAATAGTAAATTAGGCCCAATGTATAATTTTTACAAAAAAGTGTACTGCATAGAAACAGAAGCCCCAAAAAGTTACAAAATGGTGTGTGTTTTTTTTAAACTTTATTTTTCTTAAATTTTTTGGTTTTGCTGCAGATTTTGTTATGAAATGATTGATGTAATTACAAAGTACAACTAGTGGCGCAAAAACAAGCCGTGATATGGGTCTGTAGGTAGAAAATTGAAAGAGTTATAATTATTAGGAGAGGAGGAAAAAACGAAAGGGCAAAAATGAAAAAACCCTCAAAGGGATAAAGGGAGGGACATGGTAAGGGAAGGGAAACTGACCGATAGATCAGTCCCACTAACCTGAACATACAGGTGTTAGTGTAAGTACCCTAAATAAAATAATGTATTCATTACCCCAATCTGTTTAGCCATTCCTGAAATATAGCACAAACCTGCAATATGCTAATTAACTCTTAACTGCATTGGAGGCGGGTTTAAAGATTCTGCTGTCCCTTAGTCCTGTTCGCGCTGCCTCGCTTATCAAGGAGAAGTAGATAAATACTGGTGAGTGGGGCAGCACAAACAGGATCCAGGGGACAGCCTCAGAGGTGCAGATAGTCTTAAATCCTCAAGAACGGCTGAATAGATTGGTGTTAGGAATATGTAGTTTTACTCAGGATCCCCCACGATAACCACATGTATATTCAGGTTAGTGGGGTGAATCCATCTGTCCGTTTGCCTTTAAACAATGCTCATTTGGTACTAAGGGGCCCAAAGTGTGGCAAATTAAGTGTCCCACACACCATTATATCACCAGCCTGAACAGTCAATACAAGGCAGGATGGATCCATAGTTTCATGTTTTTTTACACCAAATTCTGACCCTGCCATCTGAATGTCGCAGCTGGAATAAAAGTATCATCAGACTAGGTAATGTATTTCCAAGTTTAGTGAACCTGTGTGAACTGTAGCCTCAGTTTATTGTTCCAAGCCGACAGGAGTGGCACCTGGTGTAGTCTTTTGCTGTAGCCCATCTTCTTAAAGGTTAGAAGTGTTGTGCTTTCAGAGATTGGATTCTTCATTATTTTTTATACAGTTTTCTTTTTTTGTTCTAAGATTTTTTAAGATTTATTCCTCCCTCCCAGGGTTATTACCCATGTCTAGAGAGAGGGGACCGCACATTCCCTTGTTGTCCATTGGCATCCTATGTGCTCACAGATGTCTTTTTAGTGAAAAGGAGGCCCAACACACATGATCTTCTACCTGCATCTCCTCTATGCAACTATTACAAGTATCGCCTGCCGCACGGAGCCTGACAGTCGAGAAGCTGCAGAAAAAAGCTGCAGGAAGCAGAAGATTGTGTGTGCTTGGTCCCCTCTAGGCTACACAGGCGGTCTGGGACTATAATTACATACGGTATACACAACGATAATTACTATGTATATATGAACTCTGGAAACTGGGTGACCAACCATGGATAACTATGAAAAAAGTTGACAACTAATTTCCTAATCGATTAGTTTTTCCAGCCTACTCGATTATACTTATGCCTCCAACAGACACTGTATACACAGAAGTATTTTCCCCTAGGAGAATGTCTCCATACTTAAAGCCTGTATGGCAGTGCATACAGGCTGTATAGCTCTATACACAGGGGCTATGACATGAGCCCTTATACACCCATCCCCCCTTATTATGTTCCTTCCAATATTTTTCCATTTGTCCTTGTTTGTCCTTATCTATCTTCCTGTCCAGCCTGTACAGAATGATTTGCATGGTTGACTTCTCCCTTCTGACGGCTGCACATAAATAATGTATCCACAAATATATCAACAGTAATGTTCAAACTCCCGATCAGTCAGTGAAATGATATTTTCAGAAGTGGATGTGACCACGTATAATACAATAAAGAAATAACTAATGCATTTGGTATGACAGAAAGGAAAAGCAAAGAGACAATTGTGGCTATTACATCTGCCAAGCATTATCTTTTCTGGTGCAATCAGAGGATGTAAGAAAGCCTGGAAAATAGTCTGTGACTTCCCGCAGCTCACGAGCAACTGCAGCCAGGAAGTCAGCACGGGGCTGTAGAGTAATTACCAATAAATCTGCTATAACCTAATCTGAGATTAGCTTAAATGTGTCACATACAGGCAGGCAGGGTGCCCACAAGTGGATTACTTTACAAACAGCAAATAAGTCTAAGCAAGTGATAGTTCTATGCTACAACAGTCCTATGTTACTGTGACATAATATGAGATTGTGTACAATAATAGCCTAAACTTTATTTCAAATCAGCATGCTTAGATCTTTAATAAAAAATTGCTAAAATGATGCCTTTATCTCTTCTAGTTCTTCTGCAGAGAGGGGGTCGAGAGCAGTAATTAGGGTGCTGGTGTCTGATTATTGGTGTGTGAGACAAGTGCTGCCTTCCAGATTTCTGCTAACTGGCAAATAATATCTCTGTGAACAGTTCCCAGGAACTCAATGGGAAGCTGCCGCAGATCATTAATTAATATTTGGACTACTGAGTCATTAATTAAAGTGACAGAGGAGGGGAGGGGCACTGAAGTGTAAGGTACTACTCAGGCAACATGGGCTTCCTATATAGACACACACGTTATTGTCATGAGTTAGGAAATCTCACAATGCCCCCTTATTCTGGATTTTAAACAGAGTAATGTTATTCACAGTAGTGAGTTTCCTGATGCAGCAAGGTTATTTTTTATAGAAGCATGCATTTTTATTCATAGTCAGTGAACCATCAACATGCTGAAGCCAGGCACCCCCTCCCAACTTCTGGAAAGTGAGAAGTGAGTGAGTGAGTCAGTGCAGGAGAGAGGCACGGATACAATGGGTGTGGGTGGAGAGAAAGAGCAGGAGGGAGGGTGTGGGCTGATTAATGGGGAGGGAGAGGCCTCAACCAGCACTGCAGATAAACCTGCCCAGAATATTAAACCCTGCAAAAGGGATCTCCTGCTCCTAACAACCCCACCTCCAAACAGGAGGAAATCCATCATCCTGCAAAAAGCGCTTACAAACAGGAACTTGAAAAACACCTGTTACTATTCTAGACCGCAGAAATGATACAAAACACAATTCTTCCGGATAAGATATACATGTGTATATTGCTGGACACATAGGGACTCCCACTAAAGCTACCTGACAGTACGTTACAAAGCCTTTGGTACTTAGCTTGCCATCATTTCTGAACAGCGCATATTTCCAGGACTGCAATAAAAAAGGCATCTTTTGCCTTGAGAAAAAAAAAAATCATATTAACCATTGGTGTGCTTGTAGAGCGTAAGTGGAAGGTGCAACTTACATTTTACACATTTTCCTACTGCGCACAATTTTCTTTTTGCCCGCTTCTGGGTGTGTATTCGAGTTTTCTTTGCCCATTCTCATATTTGCTTGAGATTGAAAGATTTGGCATATAGAGGTTTTATTTAAACCTAGAGTTAGCGTGAGCGTGACATACATCCCTACTTGTATTTCTCTCAAAAGATGGTAAACTTCAAGTAATGTATGCTACTTAAAACTAAAAAAAAAGCAGGAATGAAACCAATTCTGTCTGCATCCAGCTTTTCATATACTTTTTTTGCTTTAATATAAAAACATCCAGACAGCCGCTGCTTCATTTATTCAATCCCAAGAAGACTGATAGCTCCTAAATCTAATTACTACTGTTCACAAACCTGGAAGGCAGCTAGAAGAGCCCCTGGAGAGCTATAGAAGGAGGTGCATGTGGGGGTGGGGTGATTGGTTATCAGTCAGATATGCTAAATCAAAGTATAAAAAGAAAAAGCCATTCACCTAGCTGTTCTAATCCTTGAGTGAAATGACCTAAAAATATCCATATTGTCTGCATAGTGGACCGTTTCATATAGAAAAAGAAAACGATGTTGTCCAATCCACCAGGGGTAAGTCATGAGAGTAATCACCACGGTAACCTTATGTGAGTGAAGGAGGAGGTAACCTTTTGCTGAGTTAGCACTGCAGAGGTCAGGGCACAGGACCATCTGGTGACACACAAAGTTCTTTTACATAAAGCACAGAACGTGAACGGCTATGGACATGTTTGGAAGCTATTTTTTATTGAATGAATTGTGTTTAAAAGCATATATTTCTAATGTTTTATAATAAATGTATTTAACAGTTTTGATTCTGCAGCTTCAGAGGATTCTCAATTGTTATTATTATTATTGTTATTATTATTAGCTGATTTTGCTGCCCATTGAAGTTAGTGGGTAGCAAAATTGGCAGCACAAAATATTCTAAATATGCAAAAATAGGCAGCATATCCTAAAGGGGTGAATGATCTTTGATGTCTGTCATTACTGTCCGGTATCATCTGCAGACAACAGCTGACACATACTGGGTATGAAACGTGCCTGGCTTCAGAGCCAGCATCATACTCAGCTTACCCAGGAAGGGGTTAACATACCTGAACTTCAATTATTATCTTCAATGAGTTCTGAAGGCATTTTTTTCTTGCCTCTGCTCTGAAAGCAAGCCTAGCAGTCAGCCAATCACTGCACTCTGCTCTAAAACATTTTCCTCTCTGGTTTTGTGCTGTACATGTTACACAAAGAGGAGGAATGATTATTGGAGACTGCCTATACTCTAGCACCAAAGGCAACATGGTAAACTTAGTAAAAAGTATAAAAATATAAATAGATCTTCCTAAATTAGTGCAAAGGTTTAGTGCTAAAAGTACAGCAGTTTTTTATGCATACATTTGTTCTATGTTAATCATGTATGATGTGTTCCTATGTCATTCATGTGTGTAATCCTTTGGCAGTGCTGTACTGTTGGGACTTGTAGTTTTTGAATAACTGGATGTACAGTGTTTGGATAACTTTTTTTTTTTTTTTTTTTTTTACAGCACTGTTGCCTTCATCTGTGTGCCTATAGCTTTTGCAAAACTACAGCTTCCAGCATGCCAAGACATCCTTTGGCTATCCAGGCATACTTTGAGTTGTAGTTTTGCAACAGCTGGAGGCAAAACAGTCATCTCTTGTCCATGACCCATGGACAAGCTGATGCTGCTGTGGGACTAGTAAGTGTCCCTGGAGGTATGGGGACCCCTAATGGAGAGCGAATGTGAATGATGCTTTAGATTCAGTGATCAGTGTCGATTATGGTAACTGAAGTTGTAAAGGACAGGTGCCGAGGGTTGGGGGACTCTCAGCACAATCACGGGGTCCAGTTATTTAAAATATCGTCCAGAGGTGAAAAAATAATACATTTATTAATAAATGTGAATAAGCTCTTTCCCTTTTAAAAGTTTTAATCAACCCACTATTAACTTCTTAAGGACACAGCTCATTTTGGCCTTGAGGACACAGGAAATTTCCATTTTTGCTTTTTTTGAGTTTTTTTCTTCACCTTCTAAGAGCCATAACTCTTAATATTCCATCCACAGACCCATATGAGGGTTTGTTTGTTTTTTTCTTTGTTTTTTGTGCGACCAATTGTACTTTGTAATGACACCGTTCACTGTGAATGACCGTGCAGATCCCAAAAATTCAGCCCCACTGACCTTAATGGTATTCCGCAGCCGAAGGCCGGAAAAATATAAGACCAGACTTCAATTTTTCCGGACTGCAGAAAAAGAATTTCAGCAGCGGAATTGCGCATATGGAAATTCTACTGTGTGAATGACCATGCGGAATCCCATTAAACTTAATGGGCAATAAATTATGGCAGAATTCCGCATGGAAAATTTCCACAAGGAATTTTTGTTGTGTGAACAAAGCCTTTAGCGTGAATTCTGCATCTTTATGCAGAAATTCTAAGGTGTGAACATAGCCAAAGGGTCCCACATTACAGCATCACTCTCGGTCCTGCCTTATTGTAAATCAATACGTAAATCAATGTATTTTGCAAATATACATATAAAGTTTTTTTCAAGCGACAGGTACATTTCAAGGGAAAAGAACAGCTTTATATCAATTTCACAGCACAACTGTCAAGAGGACAGTGCAGAGCTGCAGCATGCATGCGTTCTCCACCCATGCTTGGCTTCCAGCACTGAGCCCTGAACATCAGTCAGTCAAGAAAAGTAGGGGTAGGGGAGAGAGGGGGCATGCATGCTGTGGCTCAGCAATGCCTCCTTGACACTTAAAGGGGTACTCCGCCCCTAGACATAAGATGTCAGATCGCCGCGGTCCCCCTGCTGCTGGGGAGCCCCGGGATCCCCGCTGCGGCACCCCGCTATCATTACAGCACAGAGCGAGTTCGCTCTGTGCATAATGACGGACGATACAGGGGACGGAGCAGCGTGATGTCAAGGCTCCGCCCCTCGCGACATCACGGCCCGTCCCCTTAATGCAAGTCTATGGCAGGGGGCGTGACGACTGCCTCGCCCCCTCCCATAGACTTGTATTGAAAGGGGCGGGCCGTTATGTCACGAGGGACGGAGCCGTGACGTAACGATGCTCCGGCCCCTGTATTGCTCATCGTTACGTGCAGAGCGAACTCGCTCTGTGCTGTAATGATAGCGGCGTGCCGCAGCGGGGATCCCGGGGATAGGGGATAAGATGTCTAGGGGCGGAGTACCCCTTTAAGCTCAGAGTATAAAATAGAGTTGACAGATTCCCTTTAGTCCATTATTAGCAAATGTGCCATGGATCCTCTTGTAAACACACATCAGATTTGCTATGGGCAAATCTTGTGATGTGTGAACATACTTGTACAATGCAAACATGATGAAATGGTATTTAACACTGCTTTTGCTTTCACATTTTTTAAATAAATAACAACGTATACATTATGTAAAGGAGTTACCAAAATTATTTATAGTGGTCTAGTCAAACATTAAAAGAGTTAAAACATTTGCTATGCTTTTTTTAGGCAACAAGCTTGATGAGCTTTTTTTTTACCATTTTATTGAGATTAGAACATACAGTATAACCTGCTGTACGTTCCACGGTTTTGCATGTCTACGCTTTTCATAACTTACTCCCTCCTCCCCTTAGCCTGGGTAAACCACAGTGAGAAGAGTCTCTGCTATTTTTAGAACTATGACTGAAAGAAATGGGGGAATCCTGCCCTGCTGCCCCAGAAGAAGTGGTGGAAAGATGCCAGAAAAGGGATGGTCTACTTCAGACATGCTGTGAAAGGCTTTTCTAATGGGAACAGCTTAAGAAGATGCCAGAACCCTTATTCAAAACTATGTAAATTGTCAGTCACAGCAATCAATACAATAACAAGTTACAAGATAAACACAGCTAAACACATACAAATATAAAATATTTTCCACATCTTTATTGCATTTCTTGAGCTCCACCACCCAATATGATGCATTAAGATCACAAGGCTGCACACACATACTAGAATTAATAGGGGTCTCTTATTGTGTTATCAATATACCGTAGTAGTTTAACACAGTGACTGCACAACCATCATACAGATGAAGCCAACACAATTTATGACCAGCATAGCAGAACTATGCAGCCTGCCTCTCCACATTGCTTGCCTTCTGTATATTGTTTACTTGAGCACAGATAGCAAGAACGCATGGTTTACACTAAAGGGAGAGTGCAGAGATAAACCAAGAATAACTACAGAAGAATAATTACAAAGAGAGAGCATTGGAAACGTGTTGCTTATACACATTTAAAATGAGAGAAAATAATGTAAAGAGAAAAGGGTGTACAAAACCTAGCTAAGCTTCATCTCCACACCCTGCTTATTTCAGCCTCCTACGCCTGTACCACACCCTAGGTCTCTGTGCTGCAAGAGTTAAAAAGAAAACCACAGTCTGGAAAACATAAAGCAGAGCTCCCAGCATGCCTTGCTCTTGAGAATGAGGGGGCAGTGTTCCATTTATAAACTGTTCCATGCTGTAAGCAGGTCCAGTGTCAGAAACGAGAGCGAGAGAACAAGAGAAACCAGAGACCTACCCAGACATGAGAGACAGACACTACAGAGAGACAGAGTGAGGAGATAGAAAAGGGACAGCATACTAAAGAGCAGAACTGAATGAGACATTACAGCAGAAATGGAATGAAAGAAAAGCCAGAAACAGTTAAAAAGGGTGTGACAATATGCAACTAACAAAACCAGAACATATAACAGGAGGGAGCGGCAGTGTAATATAATAAACAAAAAGGGGTAAACAAGAACAAGACAAGCTGCCCTGCAAAAAGAATCACTGCAGTCTATGTTACACAGTAGAAGCTTTCTATTAAGAGAAGCAAGGCAGCAAATGGTTAAGGGATTGCAATAACTGTGTAAACTTACTGCACCTATCTGTCCCATCTGCCACTCCCCTCCTCAGTTTCTTTCTTTAAAGCACAGTTTTCATCTATGCTGCTGGGCAACGGTCATGTGACAATAAAAGGGTACTGGCTTCTGGCCTAAAGAGATACCAGGCTGGGAAACAGAGGAAAAGGGTAGAAGGGTGGGGCAGAGAGGGACAAGAGGAGGGGAAGATTAACACAGAAAGAAAATGGCTGGAAATCGAGATCAATGCTCAGTTTTACAGGGAATAGACCTGTGCAGCTGTCAACACATCTCCTTGTAGATGGACATTGTGCTCCGAGCTTTAGAGATACTGCTAGCAGTTCATGCTCAGATATAGTCTGTTTCATCTGCTCTCATTCACTGACCTTGTGCATAGTCTCATTCATTCATATACCTACCTCTAAGCTATACAGACATGATGTGTCATGGATATCATTTCAATTTAAGTATTCTTTCCTGGGAAAAGGGAGTTGTCTCCCTCCATCCATGTGTCTTTAAGAACATAATGTAATGTACAGTGCAGTTAAATAAAATGTTGCTCCAAACATTCTTTTTTGCACATTTGTCACATTAAAATGATGAGATAAAACATATTTTAAATGCATTCGTTATGGGAAAAAAGGTTTCTGAACCTCCAGTAAAAAAAATAATGTAATTGCCCCAAAACCTAATTAATAACTGGTATATGTGCGATAACAGGCAGTGGGTCTTTCATATTGCTGTCGAGGAATTTTGCCCCATTCTTCTTTGCAGAATGCTTTTCATTTATCCACTTTGGAGGGTTTTCAAGCATGGACCGCATTTTTAAGATCATCAAAAAACCTTCATTTTTTCTTTTAAAGCGTTCCTCTCATTAAGTTCTTTTTTTTTTTTTTTACTGTCTCTACCTGTTCTCTAAATAGGCCTAATCCACTTTCTGTCTTTAAAGAAAAAAATGTCACCTCATAAATCTGCCTTTTAGCCCTTTTTTAGTGCTCATTTACAATGTAAGCTTCTGGCCGGAGGAAGTGGCCGTTCACCAGCAGGCGCGAGGACACTGAAGCATACAATGAGCCTGCTTCCGCCCTCTCCTCTTCTATGCTGTCGGGAGCGCGCATAGAAATTTCAGCCAATCATACTGGAGGCTGCTCTGGGTCTCCTCCTCCCTGTTTATCATTGCACGTGCTACCCAGGGAGGAGGAGTATAAGGAGCAAGTGCAGTTCTGTGAGGGAAGTAAATCTGTGAGGAAAATAAAAAATGGTGGGTGTATTATAGTTTTCATAACTAAATGCTCTAGTGTTCCCCCTATATTAGTGATGTCCCGGTACTGCTATGTCTAATCTGCAGGCGGGTTACCGCTCCTCTGTGATACCTGTCAGCGTGACTCCCGCCAACAGGTATCACGGAGGTGCGGTGACCTGCCTGAACTCTCCGCTCGCAAGCTATGCATCATAGCCGGGACCCACATTAACCCTTTAGACGCCATAATCAAATTTGATTGCGGCATCTAAAAGTGCTGAGATGTCCTGCAGGTTAGCTCAGGGAATGCTGATCGGGATCACCGCAGTGTAATTGCGGTGTCCCGATCAGCTGTAAGAACGGACGGACGGACATCCCCCACCCTGCTCTGTGCGTACGGACATCGCACCTTTACTGCTGCCGGTGATGTAAAGTATTTTCTAATATGTGAAACTGAGTAAGGACTGAGGGGGTGGGGGCGGGATTATGCAAATTAGCCACACGGCTGGCAGATAACTCGCTCTAGCCAGCTAACAGACAGGCTGTGAGCGAGCTGTGCTAGTAACCCTGTCCAGACGTCATTTCCTGGCATAGGACTTTTGCCCAGCTGGCTGACGTCCAAAGTATGTGCGCGTGAGGGGATAGAAAGGTATTCTAGTAAAGGAGGGAGACCCCTAGTGGACGGGTTTTCAAAGATGAAAAACTCATATAAAACTTTATTTTTTTTTATGTGTTTCAATTAGACATATTGTTTTTTCACCATGAAGAATAAAATATCAAAAATAATTTTAATGAGAGTGCCCATTTAAGTCATTCATAAGTCATTCAGAGGTAGACTTACTGGGGAGTTTTAGATCATTGTGCTGCTCAAAAACCCTAGAGCGCTTCAGCTTGAGGTCACAGAATTCATGGTTTCATCAATCACGGCAAGTAATCCAGGTCTTGAAGCAGACCCCATTCCATCACAATACCACCACCATATTTGACTGTTTGTATACTCTTCCTTTAGGCTATGTTTACACTACAGAATGTCGTACAGAAAAACTCTGTGCAGACATTCCGCATTCTGACAGCTATGACAGGTAAATCTTTTCTGCAGACACAGAAAATGGAATTTCTGTGGTGGAAACATCTGACACGGAAATTCCACCGTGTGCACAGCGTGGCAGAATCCCTTTGAATTCAACAGGTCTCTGCTGCAGCGGAATCTCCGTCCAATGCAGAATTCAGCATGAAAATTCTGATGTGTGAATATGGCCTTACTGAAATACTGTGTTACCTTAACACCAGATATAAAGGGAAACACATCTTCCAAAAAGTTGGTAATCATCAAGATGTTTCTTGGCAAAATTGAGACGAGTCTTTATGTTTGGTTTTCACCTTGAAACTCTGCCATGAATACTGACCTTAACTGAGGAAAGTGAGGCCTACAAGTCTTAAGATTTTTTTTTTTTTTTAAACTGACTTTTCTAAAATGTTAAAAATGGTAAATGAAAAAATAAAGACATCAGAGTCAAGGAGAAATGGGACTACTAAAAAAGTTGTGTTACTAAAGGAAACAGATAATTGCATTATGCTTGTCAGTAAAAGCAAATAAAGAAAGAGACCACTGTGGTAGCATTGCCCAAAATAAAAAATTTCAAAAAGCTAGCATGGTTTTTAAACCGGAGACAAAATCGTGGTCAACCACGGTTTTGACTCCGGTTTAAAAACCGTACTGCAACCGCAGTACGTTTTTTTTTTTTTAACATGGACGTCAATGGGAAACGCACATGTATACGGATTCATACGGGAAAAACTTATACGTTTTTACTTTGCACATGCGCATTTGAATCCTAAAGTCCCCACCCAAGACCCCTCCCATTAAAAATGGACAAAATTTTCAAAAACTTATGTTTTTTTTTTCTATAAAAACGGACAGAACTGTATGCACTTTTAAAAACAGTATACTGTTTAAAACCGCATACGGTTTACTTTTTCCATACTGTTCCATCCGTTTTTTTGCCATACGGTTTTCTTTAGAAAAACGAATTGAAAACAGTATGGCAAAAACGTGTGAACCAAGCCTAATACTGACAAAGGAATACATCTGTTCAATTTTTACAGAAGAATATGAAGGAAAAGGTCCTCCATTAGAGAGGAAGACTAATTAATCATTTGATTTATATGTCTTTACAGATGTAGAAGTTCTACTTCAGCTGTCTAGCTTTAAGACAAATAAGTCACAGGGGCCTGATGGATACACCCAAAGTTATTAAAGAAGAGCTGGTGGCTCCACTTGGTTCAGAAGTGGATCCATAAGGGAGGAGAAGTGTAAGTTCTTCCTTTATATGTCCTATTCCTTTTGAATACATTTCTGGCTTTGGCTCAAAAACTGCAGTGGCAGCATTCCAAAAACTGACAGAAAATAAATAATGAAGTGGAAACTTAGCCTAAGGCTGGGTTCACACCACGTTTTTCAAATACGGTAACCGTATACGGTTTTCCGCAAAAAAACGTATACGACCGTATCTGAAACCGTATGCATAGAGAATGCATTGTAAACCGTATTCCAAATGTTGTGTACGGTTGCATCCGTTTTGCCTTGGATACGGTTTTGCCGATTTTTCAACCTTAGGCAAAAACACTGTCGACCACGTTTTTGCCTCCGGTTGGAAAACCGTATGCGAACCGTATGCAGTTCTTTTAACATTGTTGTCTATGAGAACCGTACACAGAATTTCAGAATACGGTTGCACACGGTTTTGCTAATACGTTTTTGGAGTTGACACATGCGCAGATCGGAATTTCAATAGAACAATAGTAACTTTATTAAATTGCTGGAAAACTAATTCCAACAAAATAGCAAAACAGTTGGCAAAAACTGATGCAAACGGATAGAACCGTACGGGGAAAAACCGTATACGTTTTATTTTGGAGTCATACCGTTGTATACGGTTTTTGCCATACGTTTTTTAGCGGAAAACCGTATACGGTAACCGTATTTGAAAAACGTGGTGTGAACCCAGCCTAACAGAGTACTAGCCAAACTGATTTATTTAACCAAATCACTCACAGAAGACTGGTAACTAGCAAATGTTGTGCTCATTCACAAAAAGAGGTAGTAGGGAAAAACTGGATTTCAAGATGAGAATCAATAATATTGTATTGCAAGATGAAAAACAATAATAATATCAATAAGAATTATTATAATTAGACAGAATGGATTAGGCAGTGGCTGGGTGACTTACAGAGAGTTGCCAATGAAGTATATTCAGAGCACTGTTTTGTTACAAGTGCTCAGGGATCAGTACTAGGACACATTTTGTCTTTATAATATTTTTTATTAGCGATACCGCAGAAGGTCTTGACTGTTAGGATTTTTGCTGATGAAAGATTTTTAACAGGGTTGATGCTCTTGAACAGATACGCCAAATGGAAAATAATTTAGGTAATCTAGAAAAATGATCACACATTTAATGTGAATAAGTGCACCTTGAGTGTAAAAACCCAAGGACAGAATATAGAATATTTCATACAGTCTTATTGGTATCTAAGGAAATAGATTTAGGGGTAATTATTTCAGAAGACTTAACCCCTTAAGGACCCAGGGTTTTTCCGTTTTTGCATTTTCATTTTTTCCTCCTTACCTTTAAAAAAACATAACTCTTAAAATTTAGCGCTTAAAAATCCATATGATGGCTTATTTTTTGCGCCACAAATTCTTTTTTTTATTTATCATTTTTTTTTATATATATACTTACATATACTTTATTGTAAATTTATAATAGTACATACATATTTCAATACAAAACAAGCATACCCCTTAATAGAAGGAATTTACAAATCTTACAAAAAAAATTTTATATTGTAATTTACAAATCTGTTTAACTTTCTGGAGCCAGTTGATCTAAAAAAAAAAAAAAAAAAATGGAATACCCCTTTAAAGAGGAACATGCAATATTGGTAAAAACCTCCTTCCACTCTTCTATTCCTACCTGACCTACCTCATGAGACCATTTTCTCAACTTTTTGGGCCTGATTTTTCCAGGGAAGCTCTTACCAGACCCTTATATACCTTACCCAACACCTTTGAGGTAAAGGCCCAAATAAATAGTCCATTAATGTATGTCTATCTTTTACCCATCTAGGATTATTTTTTTCCTTCTCAAACGTAATCTTTGTTTGTAAATATAAGAAGTGACTCTTCTGATTTATGTTATAATCCCTTTTTCGTGTAGTCCAATCTTTTAACATATTTTCTACCACTAAATCCTTAATTCTAAGTATGCCCTTCTTTTCCCAATCTACATATTCTTTTAATGTTCATTACTCCATAATAATGTATACTGCATTATTGGCGCCACCAATTCTACTCTGTAATGACGTCAGTCATTTTACCCAAAAATTTACGGCGAAACGGAAAAAAAAAGAACATTGGAAGAGAAAATAGAAAAAAAAAACGCCATTTTGCAACTTTTGGGGGCTTCCGTTTCTACACAGTACATTTTTCAGTAAAAAGCTCTTTATTCTGTAGGTCCATACGATTAAAATGACACCCTACTTGTATAGGTTTGATTTTGTCGTACTTCTGGGAAAAAAATCATAACTACATGCAGGAAAATTTACACGTTTAACCCCTTAAGGACTGAGGGGTTTTCGGTTTTTGCACTTTCGTTTTTTCCTCCTCACCTTTTAAAAATCATAACCCTTTCAATTTTTCACCTAAAAATCCATATGATGGCTTATTTTTTGCGCCACCAATTCTACTTTGCAGTGACATCAGTCATTTTACCCAAAAATCTACAGCAAAACGGAAAAAAAAAAACTAATTGTGCGACGAAATTGAAGAAAAAAAGAATTTTGTAACTTTTAGTGCTTCCGTTTCTATGCAGTACATTTTTCAGTAAAAATGACACCTTCTCTTTATTCTGTAGGTCCATACGATTAAAATGATACCCTACTTATATAGGTTTGATTTTGTCATACTTCTGGAAAAAATCATAACTACATGCACGGAAATTTATACGTTTAAAATTGTCATCTTCTGCCCCCTATAACTTTTTTGTTCTTCTGCGTATGGGGCGGTATGAGGGCTCATTTTTTGCGCCGTTATCTGATGTTTTTAGCGGTACCATTTTTGTATTGATAGGACTTATTGATAATGTATTTTTGGTCGCTTTTTATATCATGAAAAAAATGAATAAAAAGCGAACAAAAATACGTTATTTTGGACTTTGGAATTTTTGGCCGCGTACGCCATTGACCATGCGGTTTAATTAATGATATATTTTTATAGTTCGGACATTTATGCACGCGGCGATACCACATATGTTTATTTTTATTTACACAGTTTTTTTTTTTTTTATGGGAAAAAGGGGGGTGATTTGAACTTTTATTAGGGAAGGGGTTAAATGACCTTTGTTAACTTTTTTTTTTTGCAGTGCCCCAGCTCCCATAGGGAGCTATACAACTGCACACACTGATCTCCTATGCTGATCCCTGCAGAGCCATAGCTCTGCACGGATCAGCGAGATAGGGTCTCGATTGCTCAAGCCTGTAGTTCAGCAGCAATCAAATCCCGATCGGACGCCGCGGAGACAGGTAAGGAGACCTCCGTCTGTGTCCCAGCTGATCAGAACATCGCGATTTTATCGCGATGTCCCGATTAGCCCGACTGAACTGCCGGGAAGCGTTTACTTTTGTTTTCAGACACGGCGGTCAACTTTGATTGCCGCGTCTGAAGGGTTAACAGTGCTATGATTAGCAGCCGGGACCGGCCTGGTGTGATGTGGAGTCACGGCGTGACCCCGTTTTTAACGCCGGGAGCAGGCTCAGGACATACAGGTACGTCCTAAGTCCTTAAGTGGTTAAAATTGTCATCTTCTGACCCCTATAACTTTTTTATTCTTCCGCGTATGGGGCGGTATGAGGGCTCATTTTTTGCTTCATGATCTGAAGTTTTTAGCGGTACCATTTTTTGTATTGTCTTTTTATTAATTTTCTCATGATATAAAAAGTGACCAAAAATGCACTATTTTGGACTTTGGAATTTTTTGTGCGTACGCCATTGACCGTGCGGTTTAATTACCGATATATTTTTATAATTCGGACATTTCCGCACGCGGCGATACCACATGTTTATTTTTATTTACAGTTTTTTTTTTTATGGGAAAAGGGGGGCGATTCAAACTTTTATTAGGGAAGGTGTTAAATTATCTTTATTCACTTTTTTTTTGCAATGTTATAGCTCCCATAGGGACCTATAACACTGCCCACACTGATCTTTTACATTGATCAGTGGTTTCTCATAGGAAACCACTGATCGATGATTCTGCCGCTTGACTGCTCATGCCTAGATCTCAGGAGGCAGGTAGGGACCCTCCGGCTGTACTGTAAGCTGTTAATGATGCAGTGTTTTCGCCGCGGTGATCTCGAACAGCTCCCTGAGCTAACTGGCAATGTTTTACTTTCACTTTAGACGCGGCGTTCAACTTTGAACGTAGCGCCTAAAGGGTTAATAGCACGTGGCACCTCGATCAGTACTGCGCGCTATTAGCCACGGGTCCCGGCTGTTGTTAGAGGCCGGGCCCGACCCGCTATGATATTCCAGTATAAGTTAACGGCTATTTATCTCCCCCGGCGACATCACCCGGCGCAGTCGGTGATAGGCTGAGCGCATTGTCATGTAAGGAGCTGACCTGAGCTCCTTACATGACAATGCACTCAGACTATCACGCTGCTGCATGACGTTTTGAGCCTAAGAAGCACGGAGAACAGCAGCAGCGGAGGAATGGGACACAGATACTGCAGCAAATGAGGAACGTAGGAAGGGGAGTTAAAGTTCGTTTTATTTGTTTTTGCAGCCCGGGCACAGGGGGGACATAAAAGTTTTATGCTGCATATCTCCTTTAACATTTATAGCTTGAAAGATAGACAGAGGGATTATGATAGAAACTTTTAAATACATAAAGAGAATCAATACATTAAAAGGAGGAGAGTATTGTTTAAAAAAATAAAAAAATAAAAAAAACTACTTTAGAAGGTCATAGTTTTAAATTAGAGTGGCAAAGGTTTCAAAGTAATATTACTTTACTGAAAGAGCAGTGAATGCATGGAATAGCCTTCTTGCTAAAGTGGTAGCTGCAAATACAGAGAAGGAATTTAAGAATGCATGTGATAGGCATAAGGCTATCCTTCATATAAGATAAGATAGGTCAGAATATTGGGCAGACTAGATGGGCCAAATGGTTCTTATCTGCCAACACATTCTAAGTTTCTATGTTATTGTGGGCTCATTTGTCACCTCTTTGACGAGTCTTTGCTGCAGTTCTGGGAAGGTTTACCACTGGTCGAAATTTTCTCCATTTGTGTATTATAGCTCTTAATCCTGAAGCTTTAGAAATGGCTCTCTAACCTTTTTTCAGATGGATAGATGTCAATGACTTTGTTTTTTATTTGTTCCTAAATTTCTTTGGATTGCAGCATGAGATCTTGCTGCACAACTTATTTACTCATCTTAGATTCACAATACACTTCCAGAAGCTCTTGGAACATCCTATTCTAAATCCATAGTCATTAATATGACTTTGGTCCCCTAGTTATAACAACTTCCACTCTTCTGGTTTTGATGCATGTTTGTGGGAATTTCTGCCCATTCACCTAAAAGAGGTCAGAAACTGATGTTGGATTTAAGTGTGTGGCTGACAATCTCTTTTCAAGTTCATCCGAAAGGTGTTCTATGGGGTCAGGGCTCTGTGTAGATCAGTCAAGTCATTACACACCAAACTCCTCCTATCCATGTCTTTTTGGATCTTGCTTTGTGAACTGCTACAGTCATGCTGCAAAAGAAAAGGGCCTTCCCCAAACTGTTCTTACAAAGTCGGAAACATACAAAAATTTCTTTCACGGACTGCTTTCTCTGACATGCTGATGGAGCTGCAAGTTCAGCAAGATGCCTTTTGCAGCCTGCACTCTACCCTCTTCTACCACTGAATGTCACAGCTGGATGATATAAAATTAAATAAAAATAAACTAAAACACACAGTTAAAGTACAGTAAATTAAAAAGTGTATATACGGTATTTAAAAATGTTGAATGCAGCATTCCAGTATAGTTAAAAGAAAAATTTTTTTTACTGTTAAACATTCCTATACTGGAGTGATGTATTCAACTTGATTTTTTTTCTATCTAACAGGGATGGTTTATAGATCTTACCTTATTTTTGCTTGCATCCATTCTTTAAAGCAGGGGTCCTCAAACTACGGCCCGCAGGCCACATGCGGCCCACCGAGGACATTTATTCAGCCCGCGGGGTGTTTTTGCCACCGCTACCTAAGGATGCCCCTGTTAACTCTCTGCGGCCCGCGTTTACTTTAAAAACGCAAGGACCGCTGGGAGGTAGCGCATGCAGGGACTTCACTGACGTCCTGTGCGTGCTCCCATAGCAACAGAGTGCAGAGGAGCGGAGCAGCGAGCAGGACGTGTGCTGGCCAGCTTGGTAAGTGTTACTAGCAGCCCATCAGCGCTCCTCCGGGACCTACTGCTATGGCCGGACCGGAGGAGCGGTGGTCGGAGCACTGAAGTGGGGCAGTACACAGGCATACAGCCTCCAGCCATACACTGTATGGCTGGAGGCTGTATGTCTGTGGGGGAACTATACTGCTAACTAAATGTGGGGGAACTACAACCTTATGTTGGCGGAACTATAATGCCAGCCTAATGTGGGGGAACTACAACCTAACGTGGGCGGAACTATACTGCCAACCTAATGTGGGGGAACTCTACTGCCAACCTAATGTGGGGGAACTCTACTGCCACCCTAATGTGGGGGAACTACAACCTAATGTTGGGGGAAACTATACTGCCAACTAAATGTGGGGGAACTATACTGCCAACCAAATGTGGGGGAACTACAACCTACCTAATGTGAGGGGGACTATGCTGCCTACCTAATGTGGGGGGAACTCTGCTGAGTACTTAAAGGGGTAGTCCACTAATAAGATATATAAGTGTGCATAGGAATTTGCTTAGTTTTTTTTTTTTTTACTATAGTCCGGCCCTCCAACGGTTTGAGGGACAGTGAACTGGCCCCCTGTTTAAAAAGTTTGAGGACCCCTGCTTTAAAGTCTCCTTGGAGGAGCTCCACCCCCAAAAGAGTGCTGCTGAATTTATCTTTCATACATCAGAGAAATGTAGAATTCATAATCTCAAAAAAGTAGAGGGGTACCGTAATAGTGCTGCATGGGGTTTTAAAGGTTTTTTTAGACGTAGCTGCCCATGGCGATCTAAAGGGTTAATAGCAGGATGCACAATCGCAGCATGCCAGCTATAAGCTGCGGCCCCCACCTACTAAAATCAGCTGGGGGTCATTGGGTATGGAGCCAATCAGAAATGACACCACGGCTCCATACACCCTGAACAGCAACATGACAGGCTAGATCCATCATGTGTTGTGAAGGGGTTAAATTAAATAAAAAATGATCATATGTGGTATCGTTAAGTGTGTAAATGTCTGAACTATTAGTTAATTTAGCTGTACGGTCAATGGCATAGTGTGTCCAATTTTGGACCCCAGTATATAAAAATGACTTGGCTAAACTGGAGAGGGTGAAGAGGGCAAAAAAGAAGAGAAAATTGATGTATGGGAGGATTACAGTACCAAGACAAGCTTGGGGTTATTTAGTTTGGAGAAAAGACATCTTAGGGGCAATCTGATCCCAATGTACAAATATATGAATGGACAGTACAGAGATCTTTCTAGTGATCTTTTTATACCTAAGCCGGCAACCATGACAAGGGGGCACCCTCTAAGCCTATACGAAAAAAGAAATTATTTTCTACCGTTAATTCGGTTACCATTATTCCTTTATGATGGCTCCAAATATGGAGGTTGCTCCTCCCATCACTGTAGGGACAGGAAACAGAGAGGCTTAAAAGGGCCCCTCCCTGTACACACCCCAGTACTTTTGAAATTACTACCAGGATGTGAGATATAATGAACCCAACACCAACAATATAGGGTGGGAGTTACGGTGGTGCAGTCATGAAGGATTAGTGGAAACCGAAAAACTGTAGAAAATAATTCCTTTTTTCCACTGCATCTCCCTTCATGACGGCACACAAAATATGGAGCCATACCAGATAAGAAGCTTTAGGGAGGGACCACGTCCTGAAGGACCTTGCGCCAAAAGGAGCAGTCCTTGTTGGACAGCACATCTACTCTGTAGTGATGGATGAATGTGTAAAGGCTCAACCACGTAGTCGCCCTTCACATCCGATCAGGAGATGCCTCTGCCTCGGTCCATGATGAAGAGATTGCCCTTGTAAAGTGTTTCACTGAAAGAGGACAATCTTTCTCTTCTGATTTGTAAGCTTCCATGATAGCGGACTTAATCAACATACCACTGTGTCTTCTGAGGCCTTTTTGCCCCATATTAAACAGACAGATTCTCATCAGACCTTTACTCAGCTGTAGCTTCCAGGTATCTGAGAATAATTCCCCTAATATGAAGAGAGTGTGGAAGATCTGTTCTCACTGATCCCTGGGGTTCTGAACAAAAGAGGGTAAAATAATTTCTTGACTTCTATGAAAACAAGAAGACACCTTAGGAAGAAAAACTGGAACGTGCCTGAGAATTATCTTCCCATCTGTAACCTATATAAAAGGATCTAGATCTGGGAAGCTGACGCTGACCCCCTTAATGATTTAACTAGCCTGTCCTCAGCTAGTGACACCCCTAGGAAACTCCACATATTTGTCCTCTGCACTTTAATAGTGCTACAACTTAGGCCCTTTTGCAGACCCTCCAGCAAAAATGCCGAGGCTAAAGGTATGCTAGGATAAACTATTTCAAAGGGTCGGTCCTGCAGACAGATATTAAACCCCCAAGTTATCAAACAGAACATGTAGAGGGCTTCCTCCCTGACTGAATAATCCCCGTTTAAGGATCCATGCTGTGAGGTGGGGGTCTCCCATCTCAGAGAATTTAATTGTAGCAGATCTGGCCTGACTGGGAGTAGAAGCGAGGTAGAAAATGCTAGGGTCTCTAGCAGTGGGAACCAATTCCCCAAGGACCAACCCAGAGCTACCAGAATCACTATCCCCCTCTCTTCCCTTATCTTCCTAAGGACTGTTGGTGTATGAGGGAATGGGGGAAAGGCAAAAAGAAAGGTTCCAATGCCAGTCCTTACCTAGGGCATCCAGATCTGAGGGAAAATCTCTCCTGTTCAGTGAAAGGAACAAAGAGACCATTCCGATTTCCCAGGTAGCGAACAGGTCAATCTGCAGGAGACCCTAGTTCTGGACTATGATGTTAAACACAGCTTTGTAAAGTTCCCACTTCCTTGGGTTTACTCTACTTTGGTTTAAGAAGTCTGCTTGAACATTGTCCACTTCTTTAAAAGGTGTGTTATTATGATGGATAGGACTGTCCTATCCGCCCATGAAAGAGTTCTCTGGAAAGACACTGAAGATGAGAGTCACTCGTATCCTCCTGGTTTCTTATGAACGAAGCTGCTGGGGTATTGTCTGAGTAAACTCTTAGATGCTTCTCAACTAGCTGGCCTTGAAGGGACTAAATGCTTCCCAGACTGCCCTTAATTCCCTGTAGTTTGAGAATTTCTGGCCTATGGGATCAGACGATTCCTATAGAGATATTCCTCTTGTCCCAAGAAACTTTTGGTGACTGAGGAAAATCAGAATCTGTTTAGGGACGATTGATTCCTATTGCAGTGGGATAGAAAGGATTCGCCTGACATGGCATGGAGTGGTCCTGACTCCAGGCTACCACTTTTTTACAGGGGCTAATGAGGCCCAAAATCCTTTGTGGTCTACATAGTCTTTTTTTAGAATCTAAGAGAAGGGACATGTTTGCTTCTGAATCCAACATAGTTTCCAGAAGAAAAAAAAACAACTTACAGGTAAAGGGATCTAAGCTTCCTTTTTTTCTTAATTTCCTTCCTACCCTGGAAAATGCAGAGACTAGGACAAGTGTGACTGAACTTATTCCCTGGACCTTGCCACAAACCGCAAGTTGTCCAGATCGGGGAATATCTGGATAACCTGTGTCTCCAGTGATCATCTCACCACACGTTTTGAGAAAAGTCTGGGAGCAGAGGAGATTCCAAACAACAGAAACCGTAACTGGAAATGCTGTATTTCAGTGTTCAAAGGCTCAGCGAACTGAAGGTAACGTTGTTACCAAGGGTTGATAGAGATACAATAGTATGCATCCTTTATCTCTTTGAACAGGTACGATGGCCCCCAGAGAGAACAAATCCAAGACCCCCACCTCTAGTTGAGCTATTACGGTGAGGATTGTTGGGGGGGCTTAAAAAAAAAACCACCGCGTTTGGTGCAAATAAACATTGCTCTTGCTACAGATGTGGCCTCATTGTTAGCTTAAATAGAGATAGCTCTTGTCTCCCACAACCTCTAAATAATCCTTCTGACCTACGGTCTATGGGATCCTTAAGTTGGGAAGACATCTTTAAATTAAATAGATGCACGTTTTCATCTTAATTCACTGCTGTATGTTTTGGAGTGATGGAGGAAACCCCGCAAACACAGGGAGAACATACAAACTCCTTGCAGATGTTGTCCATGGTGGGATCTGAACACAGAATCCCAGCACTGTAAGACAGTGTTAACCACTGAGTCTATGTTATCTGAGCCAGAATAGTACCATCACCATTTCTGGGTCAGCATCCTCCCCTTCTCTAAATACTACCTCTGAGGATTGATCAGCAGCAACAGGGGTGTTGTCAGAATCAGAAGAGGAGTCTAAGGCTATGTTCACATGACAGAATCCTGAGAAAATTCTACTTGGAAATACTGCTACATGAAATTAACACTGTAGTGTGGTGGAATTTTTGCTGTCCCATTCACACATCAAACTTTCCACTGCGTAAAGTCGGCATTCCGGATTCTAAAAAAACATTGAACTGTTTATAGTTTTTGCAGAACTCTTCAGCAGAGTCAATTGAAGTCAACACAACTCTGAATTCCGTCCAGAATCTGTGTGAACACAGCCCAAAGAGATATTAGGTCCCAGCACTATGGCCTGATTGATAAGGGAGTGTTTCCAGTCAAAGAAGAGCGAATCTCCTCCCTAATCAAGGCCTATTGTCTTGCATCCTAACAGACTTCTCATTATTATGGCCCACACAGCTGTTACTGATTTAGCACCTATACTTGCTAAGTAGAGGAATACAGCACATTGCACAACTCCTGGCGCCCTCTTATCCCCTTTCTCCCTCCTCAGAGGCTCTTTGAACCTTATATAGGGACAGGGGGAGACCCCACAAGTAAACAGTGGAAAACCACCAGACACACTGTTTTAGATGTCTTCAGGGCTTCTGCAGGGTTGGCATGATCAGCATCCATAGTGCCTTGTAGTCTGAGCGCATGTTGAGACAAGCAGACCGGAGTGGCATTCCAAGTGTGAGCAAAGCCCACTGTCACAGGTACATATGCACCTGTCTCCACGCTGTTGCCCACCATTATGCAACGTGTACCTCCACATGACCCCGCCAACTTAGGATGCACAGTGCGGGACATGTTAGCTGCTGAATCCTTGAGAGCCCTGCAGCCACTCAGCCACCTGCAGAGCCCCCCACCCGAGCAGCCGTACTGGTTCAGGGACATTTAAAACCCGGACAGGGGACTCTCTACAGGGGAGAGTACTGGCTTGGGGGAAGAAACTTGCATGGAGGAAGGAAACCTTAACCCCTTAAGGATGCAGGGTTTTTCAGTTTTTGTACTTTCGTTTTTTCCTCCTTACCTTTTAAAAATCATAACCCTTTCAATTTTCCATCTAAAAATCCATATTATGGCTTATTTTTTGCATCACCAATTCTACTTTGCAATGACAGTCATTTTACCCAAAAATTCACAGTGAAACGGAAAAAAAAGCATTGTGCGACAAAATCGAAGAAAAAAAACCATTTTGTAAATTTTGGGGGCTTCCGTTTCTACGCAGTGCATATATCGGTAAAAATGACACCTTATCATTATTCTGTAGGTCCATACGGTTAAAATGATACCCTACTTATATAGGTTTGATTTTGTTGTACTTCTGGAAAAAATCATAACTACATGCAGGAAAATTTATACGTTTAAAAATGTCCTCTTCTGACCCCTATAACTTTTTATTTTTCCACGTTTAGGGCGGTATGAGGACTCATTTTTTGCGCCGTGATCTGAAGTTTTTAATCAGTACCATTTTTGTTTTGATCGGACTTTTTGATCACTTTTTATTCATTTTTAATGGTATAACAAGACACCAAAAATACGCTTTTTTGGACTTTGGATTTTTTTTACGTGTACGCCATTGACCGTGCGGTTTAATTAACTATATTTTTATAGTTCGGACATTTACGCACACGGCGATAGCACATATGTTTATTTTTATTTGCACTGTTTTATTTTTTTTATGGGAAAAGGGGGGGGGGGTGATTCAAACTTATTAGGGAAGGGGTTAAATGACCTTTATTAACACTTTTTTTTGCAGTGTTATAGCTCCCATAGGGGGCTATAACACTGCACACACTGGGGGACATGTATCATTATTTGTGTATGGTAGAAGCAATTTACCCCTTTTCCCGAATTCTAAATTATGCGCAGAAGCGCTAAATTTATCAATCAAGCGCAATGAGCTTCATAAATAGCTAGTAAATATAGTAATCTCCTCAATCCACTCTTTGGAAAATAGAATCGATGATTTAGAGCATCTTGCTACGTTAAGTCCAAGATGGCTTATATTTGCGCAAAAAAAACAGCTCTTGCGGCAAAATTTTTGGTGTAAAGGCAAAGTACTCAGTTAATAAATCCATGTGTACTATAGATGTCACTCCAAGGTACCCTGATTCAGCCACATCTGGAGGACATGCTCTACCAAAACGTGCGCAAAAAAAGGGCTTGCGCAAAATTTTGCGCAAGAAAATACACACAAAACTGGGGTAAAATCTTTGATACATGTCCCCCACTGATCTCTCATGCTGATCACTGGCGTGTATTAACACGCCTGTGATCAGTGTTATCGGCGCTTGACTGCTCCTGCCTGGATCTCAGGCACGGAGCAGTCATTTGTCGATCGGACACCGTGGAGGCAGGTAAGGGTCCTCCCGGTGTCCTGTAAGCTGTTCGGGCACGCTGTGATTTCACCGCGGCGGTCCTAAACAGCCGGGTTACTTTCACATTCACTTCAGACGGGGCGGTCAGCTTTGACCGCCGCGTCTGAAGGGTTAATACAGGGCATCACCGCGATCAGTGATGTCCTGTATTAGCCGCGGGTCCTGGCCATTGATAGCTGCCGGGACCGACCCGATATGACGCGGGGAACCCGCGTGACCCCGCAGCATATGGCGGGAGCCAGCAGAGCCGGCGTCCTTTGTCGTTAAGGGGTTAATCAGGCCCCGATCGACCGATCCTCACAAAATCTGCAGTGCATCCATGCACCTCTCTGCCCTATCCCTGTGGGGACAGGAAAAACACTGGGGTGTGTAAGGGGAGGGGCCCTTTTAAACCTCTCTGTTTCCTGTCCCTACAGTGATAAAAAGCAACCTCCATTTTGGTGTCGTCATGAAGGGAGATGCAGTAGAAAGAAGGTTTCACCATCATCACAGACAGAGATTCTTTACTGTCAGAGCAGTGAGTGAATGAATGAACTCTGCCTAATGATGTTTTTATGTCTGACTTAATAAACAAGTTCAAGGGGGGTCTGGATGTTTTCTGGAAAAATATAATATTAAAGGCTACGGATACTAGATTTATGGGGATAGAACATTGATCCAGGGATTTATTCTGATTGCTGAGTCGGGAAGGAATTTTTTACTCTGTCATGGGGCAATTGGCATCATCCTCATGAAGAGGTCTTGCCTTCCTCTGGATCAACTTAGTAGGGTCTTAGGTTGAACTCAATGGACTTTTTTTTTTTTTTCAACCTTACAAACTGTGTAACTATGACATAAAAAAATACTAAAAAGTCCAGAATTGCATATTTTCGGTCAATTTATAAACTTTTTTTTTTTTTTTTTTTTTTTTTAGAAAAAGCTAACTCAAAAAGTCCCATCAAAACAAAAATTATACTGATAAAAACTACAGATCATGGTGCAAAAAATAAGCCCTCATATAGCCCCGTATATGGAAACATAGAAACATACAAAAGTTAAAGGGGTCAGAAGAGGACAATATTCGGCAAACTAATTTTCATGCAAGAAGTTATAATTTTTTTAAGTAGTAAAATAAAATAGAACCCATATAAAATTGGGTATCACTGTAATCATATGGACCTACAGAATAAAGATAATGTAAAAGTGTGCTGCGTAGAAATGGAAGCCCCCAAAAATAACAAAATGGCTTTTTTCAATTTCATCCCACAAATTTTTTGGGGGGGGTTTTGCCAATAATTTTGTTGGAAAATGATTGAGGACATTATAAAGTACATATGATTGCTCAAAAAAAAACAAGCCCTAATGTGGGTCTGTTGGTGGAAAACTTGTTTATTCTTCCTCACATTTTAATAATTTCAAAGTGCAATAATGAAAAATTCCTGCGTCCTCAAGGAGTTATCCAGAATTTAAAAAAAAAAAAAAAAAAAAAACTGTTGATTTCTTCAAAAACAGCACCACATTTGTCTGTAGGTTATATGTGGTATTGCAGCTTAGTTCTATTGTAAAGAATGGAGCCAAGTTGTAATACTACAGACAATCAAAGGACCTGTGTGGTGCTGTTTTTGGAAGAAATGCGCTGTTTTTCTATTGCTGGATAACCCCTTTAAGGCACTGTTCCCAAAATGCATTCAAAATACGCATGTGAAATACGCAGTGTGGTAATACAGTCTTCCAGAATCTTTTGGACACTCCTACCTGTTGTACTAGTTCGCAATTAGACGCAATTGCGAACTGTAGGAGTGATTTGACCTCCCATTGTTGAAATCTGCAAGTTCAGGTCCCATCTGCAGTTTGCAATCACTTGGGCTAGCTGTGGCCTCTAGAGCAGCAAGAAAGAGTGCCCTTCATTTACCAAAATTTTTCTGTAATTTCTCATTGTTGTTTTCTGGAAATCTGCATGCAGAGGACTTACGGTACTCAAATTCGATGGACTAAATCAATGACCAGAGTTTAAAAAAATTCTATAAAATTGGCAAAAATAGATAAACAACATCAACCCATCAACCCTTTCCACTCAAGTAGAACTAGACACTTAGCCCCTATCCTGTGGATAGGGGATAAGTTATTTTTCGTCAGACTACCCCTTTAATGGTGTTTGTCTATGAAGATTGAATAGCTGTGTGCTTAATTTTATGCATTCTTTTACAAAGGTGGGCTGAAACATTTGAACTCACTAATTAGAAGGCTTTTTCACACACTTTAGGATATACAGTATATCATAAGAAAAACAAAATTTTTCCTCTCAGTAATACTACCCTTTTTTATTTCTAAGATTTTGACTGTACCAACTGTAATGGTAAGGTGCTGATCCTATACAGCATCAAAATGTCAGGACTGAGTTCTGTGCACAGTGTGGCCAGAGGCAGAATTGTTTTGCCTTTTTTAAATATTTGCTGGTCTAGAAAAAAAATATAAGAATCAAATTCCACATTTCTCTCAGAAGTCCTCCAAAAGTAAATCTCCAACCTGGTGAATTAATTTGCTAATGCTTCCTAATGGACAAAGAATCAGTGAAAAATACGTCAGGCTAACAAAATTCCTCATCTCTAGTCAGGAGATTGAACTTTGTGGGTAATTTTATTAGGCATGTAATAAGATTTTGCAGCCCAGTTTGTGGAGGTGGATACAGTTACTTTTAAAGGCTTATGCTCTGTTCACATTCTTTTGTTATACTATCTGTGTGAGTACCAGGGGCGGACACAGACAGCAGAGGGCCCCTGTGCAAAGAATGTGCCTGGGCCCCCCCCAGCACTGTGCCCCCTTATGTACCTAGACCCCACCGGAGGGCCTCCACTTACCCCGCGCATGTAGTGTCGCCACTTGAATGGAACGGCTCCTGAGGTGGGCTCCGGGTGGCCCCTGTCCCTCTCAGTGTGCGGCCCAGTGAGTACTCCCCCAGGTCAGCCTGACCCGTATCTAGCTGGGAGGCAGAGGGCAGTGCTCCCCTTTACATTCACACCCCTGGACTTAGCACGACACCCCTTGGCACCCCCTGGTTCCTTGGCTTCTTATCCTTAGTGATAGAAGTGACTTACAAGCAGGGCCACACTGGGACCAAAAATAGGCCCAGGCATTTTAAAATAAACAGCCCATTTTTATGGTGGGGGTCTGACTCATGGGACCCCCACCAATCACCTTGGTTCAAGTGGCTCCCCAGATGTTGGAAAGCTGCAACTCCCATCATGTCTGAAGTGACTACAGCTGATGGGACAGTCAGGAGAATACACAATGATATCACTGACCTGAGTGACGTCTTCTCTGCAGAGTCTGACACCTGGACATCATTGGCTCCTTAATTTGTCAGTAGATCCTCTGTATGATGACAATAATCATTATAACCTTGCCAAATACTGTACCCCCTGAATATAATACTGCCAACCACTGTACCCCCTGAATACTGCCAACCACTGTACCCCCTGAATATAATACTGCCAACCACTGTACCCCCGAATATAATACTGCCAACCACTGTACCCCTGAATATAATACTGCCAACCACTGTACCCCTGAATATAATACTGCCAATCACTATACACCACTGAATCACCCCATACACCCCGCGCAACCCATCCTCAGTCTCCTCATCACCCCATACACACCACGCACCCCTTCCTCAGTCTTATCCCCCCATACACCCCACACAACCCATCCTCGGTCTTCTCATCACCCCATACACCCCACACACTCCATCCTCGGTCTCCTCATCACCCCCATATACCCCATCCTCAGTCTCCTCATCACCCCATACACCCCACACACCCCATCCTCAGTCTCATCACCCCCATACACCCCACGCACCCCATCTTCAGTCTCATCACCCCATACACCCCACACAACCCATCCTCGGTCTCCTCATCACCCCATACACCCCATCCTCAGTCTCCTCATCGCCCCATACACCCCACACAACCCATCTTCAGTCTCCTCATCACCCCATACACCCCATCCTCAGTCTCCTCATCACCCCATACACCCCATGCACTCCATCCTCAGTCTCCTCATCACCCCATACACCCCATGCACTCCATCCTCAGTCTCCTCATCACCCCATACACTCCATCCTCAGTCCCCTCATCACCCCATGCACTCCATCCTCAGTCTCCTCATCACCCCATACACCCCACGCACCCCATCCTCAGTCTCCTCCTCACCCCATGCACTCCATCCTCAGTCTCCTCATCACCCCATGCACTCCATCCTCAGTCTCCTCATCACCCCATACACCCCACACACCCCATTCTCAGTCTCCTCATCACCCCATACAGCCCACGCACTCCATCCTCAGTCTCCTCATCACCCCATACACCCCATGCACTCCATCCTCAGTCTCCTCATCACCCCATACACCCCACACACCCCATTCTCAGTCTCCTCATCACCCCATACACCCCACGCACTCCATTCTCAGTCTCCTCTTCCCCCCATACAGCCCACGCACTCCATCCTCAGTCTCCTCATCACCCCACGCACACCACGCACCCCTTCCTCAGTCTTATCCCCCCATACACCCCACACAACCCATCCTCGGTCTTCTCAACACCCCATACACCCCACACACTCCATCCTCGGTCTCCTCATCACCCCCATATACCCCATCCTCAGTCTCCTCATCACCCCATACACCCCACGCACCCCATCCTCAGTCTCATCACCCCCATACACCCCACGCACCGCATCTTCAGTCTCATCACCCCATAAACCCCACACAACCCATCCTCGGTCTCCTCATCGCCCCATACACCCCACACAACCCATCTTCAGTCTCCTCATCACCCCATACACCCCACGCACCCCATCCTCAGTCTCCTCATCACCCCATACACCCCATGCACTCCATCCTCAGTCTCCTCATCACCCCATGCACTCCATCCTCAGTCTCCTCATCACCCCATGCACTCCATCCTCAGTCTCCTCCTCACCCCACGCACTCCATCCTAAGTCTCCTCATCACCCCATGCACTCCATCCTCAGTCTCCTCATCACCCCATACACCTCACGCACCCCATCCTCAGTCTCCTCCTCACCCCATGCACTCCATCCTCAGTCTCCTCATCACCCCATGCACTCCATCCTCAGTCTCCTCATCACCCCATGCACTCCATCCTCAGTCTCCTCATCACCCCATGCACTCCATCCTCAGTCTCCTCCTCACCCCACGCACTCCATCCTCAGTCTCCTCATCACCCCATGCACTCCATCCTCAGTCTCCTCCTCACCCCACGCACTCCATCCTCAGTCTCCTCATCACCCCATACACCTCACGCACCCCATCCTCAGTCTCCTCCTCACCCCATGCACTCCATCCTCAGTCTCCTCATCACCCCATGCACTCCATCCTCAGTCTCCTCATCACCCCATGCACTCTATCCTCAGTCTCCTCATCACCCCATACACCCCATTCTCAGTCTCCTCATCACCCCATACAGCCCACGCACTCCATCCTCAGTCTCCTCATCACCCCATACACCCAATGCACTCCCTCCTCAGTCTCCTCATCACCCCATACACCCCATTCTCAGTCTCCTCATCACCCCATACACCCCACGCACTCCATTCTCAGTCTCTTCATCACCCCATACACCCCACGCACTCCATCCTCAGTCTCCTCATCACCCCACGCACTCCATCCTCAGTCTCCTCATCACCCCATACACCCCACGCACTCCATCTTCAGTCTCCTCATCACCCCCAAACACCCCATGCACTCCATCCTCAGTCTCATCATCACCCCATACACCCCATGCACTCCATCCTCAGTCTCCTCATCACCCCATACACCCCATGCACTCCATCCTCAGTCTCCTCATCACCACATGCACTCCATCCTCAGTCTCCTCATCACCCCATACACTCCATCCTCATCACCCCATACACCCCATGCACTCCATCCTCTTCACCCCATACACCCCACGCACTCCATCCTCAGTCTCCTCATCACCCCATACACCCCACGCAACCCATCCTCAGTCTCCTCCTCACCCCATACACCCCACGCAACCCATCCTCAGTCTCCTCATCACCCCATATACCCCACGCAACCCATCTTTAGTCTCCTCATCACCCTATGCACTCCATCTTCAGTCTCCTCATCACCCCATGCACTCCATCCTCAGTCTCCTCATCACCCCACGCACTCCATCTTCAGTCTCCTCATCACCCCACGCAACCCATCCTCAGTCTCCTCATCACCCCACGCACTCCATCCTCAGTCTCCTCCTCACGCCATGCACTCCATCCTCAGTCTCCTCCTCACCCCATGCACTCCATCTTCAGTCTCCTCATCACCCCATGCACTCCATCCTCGGTCTCCTCATCACCCCATACACCCCACGCACTCCATCCTCAGTCTCCTCATCACCCCATACACCCCACGCACTCCATCCTCAGTCTCCTCATCACCTCATATACCTTAAGCACCTCATCAGTATTACACAGCTGACACCCCCCCCCCCCCAGTCCTTCTCATCAACATTAAACCCCCTAATCACTACACCCCTGACTCCCCCTCTGGTCCTCCTTATCAACACTACACTCTCCCAGACCCCCAATCCTCCTTATCATTACACCACCAACCTCTTCAACACCCCTCCTGTCCTCTTCATCATCATTACAATCCCCTCCCCCACCGCCCTGCACCCGACCGTCACTCTCCTCACCTTATCTGCTCAGCGATGCGGCCGTGTGAGGCGGGAGGGTTTGCTGCTCCTGTCGCTTCTGCCGGGGTCAGAGGCCATGACACGTGACGTCAGGGGCTTGGAACAGACGTGCGTGCCTGCGCGGGGCACGTCTGTTCCCATCAGCCCCTGGCCTGTCCTCTCGTCCGGCCGGTTTAAAGGTAAATTATTGCTTCAGCGGCAGGTCCGGGACCTGTTGCTGCAGCATTTAGTATGAAGTACTGGCCGGGGGCCCTGCAGGGGCCCAGACTGTGAGGCCCAGGCTGTGACCTGGGCTACTAGGGGGGCCCCCTAACATGCTGGGCCCCTGTGCAGCCGAACCGGCTGAACAAGTGATATGTCCGCCCCTGGTGAGTACTGGAAAGGCTTCCGGCACATATCCTAAACATGTCCATAGATCCTGCACTTAGTGGCTGCCAAAAGTTTTGTTGATACGTGCCAGCATACCTTTCGCTTTAGTGTAAAGGAAACTGTAGTCTATTACCCTTTTCTATGCAGTGGGACACACAAAAAATGGATAATACACACATTAGATTTATGACTGAGCAATATACATTGGAGAATAGTATAGCCATAAACCTACAATGGAAGCATAAAACAAAGTGTAAACGGCACTTTAGTTTGCTAAAGGAGGAGAAAACAGATGCTACTTAAAAGCAAAAATAAAATAAAAAAAAACGTTTATTTCCACTAATATGTCCAGGCTGTGTCATAACATAAAAAAAAAGCCTATACTTACCTCTCTTGCCACTCAGCCAGGTCACTGATTGGGGTGGGACACTGCTGCAGCTTGCGATTTAGGAAGTGCTTGGCCGAAAACCGAAAGTGACCCCAAACTACAACTCCCAGCAGTTGTGCTATAGAGCAGTGATCTGCCTGGCCAAGTAAAATAATTACATGATGATCTACTAGTTTAGGAAATATACTGTAGAAGAAAGAGCTACAACGTTTACTTTAAATAATTAAAACCAATATACTTTATTGATATTCTCATAAAAATATATAATATATATATATATATGACGCACAAATATGATCTTTGAATTTGCAACTGTCCGATACAACACAATGCATGAAGGGAAAAAGATGCCAGTCACTGCATCATCTGTCTTACACACAGTATCAATCCATTATATATCCAGGGTAAATCAGCAGTAGTACTGGAAGCATGTAAACACGGGTATCATTGACCACATAATAAAGAAAACATGTCATTTGTACAGTAAAGTGTACAGTGTAAAAATAAAATCCTCCAAAAATTAGCAATATTGCGGTTTTCTTTTTGATTTCCCCACACAAATAATATATTTTTTGGGTTTTGCTTCAGCTTTTATGGTAAAATTGGTACAATTAATACAAAAGTACAATTTATTGTGCAAAAAAGAAGCCCTCATATGGGTCTGTGGATGGAAATATAAAAGAGTTATGGCTCTTAGAAGGCGAGGAGGAAAAAACGAACATGCAAAATTAAAATTGGCTCTGTCCTTAAAGGGGTACTCTGCCCCTAGATGTCTTATTCCCTATCCAAAGGATAGGGGATAAGAGGTCTGATTGCAGGGGTCCCGCCGCTGGGAACACCCGCGTCCTCTCCTGCAGCACCCTGTGTCATCTGCTTCAACTTCGCTCTGTGCCTGATGACGGGCAATACAGGGGCCGAAGTATCGTGACATCACGGCCCGCCCCCTCATTACAAGTCTATGGGAGTGATTCGCACCGCCCCCTCCCATAGACTTGCATTGGTTCCCAGCAGCAGGATCCCCGTGATCAGACCTCTTATTCCTTATCCTTTTAAGATTTTTAAATAGAAGTAATTTACAAATCTGTTTAACTTTCTGGCATCAGTTGATTTAAATAAAAATGTTTTCCAGTAGAGTAACCCTTTAAGGCCAAAATAGGCTGTGTCTTTAAGGGGTTGATGTGCATAGCATGTGTTGACAAAAAACGTAAATGCGGCAGAATATGTAAGTAATATATAAGTAAAACAAGGAATTCTTATTATTTAAAGGGGTTTTCCAATGAATACAAGTTTTTCCCTATTACTTTTTCATTATAATTCTGCTTCTTAAAATACCAGTTACTGAAATAGAAATTGTATTTCCTCATTTGTCTTCTCTCTAACCAAATTGTTGTTAAATCAGTATCTGTTCTTTGCTTTCCCTGCTTTGTTGATAACAATTCCTGCCCTGTTTATTCCAATGTTCTTTGGTTGCCCTTGAGGTCACGGTTGGATAGCTGGTGTCACCTGTCAGTAACAGATGTCCCTTCACCTGCTCTGCTTCCACATTTCCTCTCTGTTAAAGCTAGCAAATCTATAGCCAAACCTACCCCTGTACAACATGGTCATTTACATTTAGATACATTTTAGGCATTGTCTCAGTGTAAAGTGAAATGCATAACATTTGCTGCTGTGACAATTTTCACACTTTTGTCAAACACAAAAAATAATTGTGAAATAAAAAATCATACTAAAGTATATCCCCTATGTACGCATTTTTTCTCAATCGTACATCTGTTTTTTAGTTTTTTTTTTAGCCAGGATAAAATAAAAAGTGGTTTTATGTGTGTTTAAGAAAAAAACTTTTTATATATATATATATATCTCAACTGGCTCCAGAAAGTTAAACAGATTTGTAAATTACTTGTTTTAAAAAAATCTTAATCCTTATAGTACTTATGAGCTGCTGAAGTTGAGTTGTTATTTTCTGTCTAAGTGCTCTCTGATGACACCTGTCCCGGGAACTGTCCAGAGTAGAAGCAAATCTCTAAAGCAAACCTCTTCTACTCTGTGCAATTCCCGAGACAAGCAGAGATGTCAGCAGAGAGCACTGTTGCCAGAAAGAAAAGAACAACTCAACTTCAGCAGCTGATAATTATTAGAAGAATTAAGATGTTTCAATAGAAGTAATTTAAAAATCTGTTTAACTTTTTGGAGCAAATTTATTCTGATTGGGTGACTGTTACCAGTGGGGTACCACAGGGGTCAGTCTTGGGTCCTGTTCTATTTAATATATTTATTAAGGACCTTGTAGAAGGGTTGAATAGTAAAGTAGCAATCTTTGCAGATGATACTAAACTCTGTAAAGTGATCAACACAATAGAAGAAAGTGCACGGTTACAAATGGATCTGGATAGGTTGGAGGTTTAGGCTGGGAAGTGGCAGAGGAGGTTCAACACAGATAGATGTAAGGTAATGCACATGGGGAGAAAAAATCCGGGCTGGGATTATGTATTAGATGGGAGACCACTTTGTACGTCTGACATGGAAAAGGTATAGAAAAAGGGGGGGGGGGGGGGGGGAAACGACACTTTCCTCAAATCTGGTCTATTACGAACTCATATATGGGAGCATATATAAATATATAGTGGTTATATAATGTGTTCACAGTTGGATATACAAAATTGTAGGATATGTAATATATATGGCATCTGCCTGCAGGGCCCTTGCAGCAGTGCCAATAAATAAATAATAAAAATATACTAAAATCCAATAAGGAATTTATAATATAAACTTATATAATATGATTTAAAAAAACTGTGCAAATGGTGTGCACATGCTGTGTTTAGTCCAATGTATGATGTCCGTGATTTATGCAATCTGTATTGCTCAGAGACTTGAGGTTCTTGCAATAGTTACTATGTAACTGTGGAAATGTACATAAAATGATGGTTACAGGAGCTAACCCGTCCTGCCTTGGTACCGCGGAGCTCTCACTACTTACCCACTGCGGCTTCAGAACCGGACGTCTGGTCGATTCCTGGAGCGCCGAGTCGTCAACGCCGGTGAGCCAGGGGAGGAAGAGGTCTGCTAGCCGGCGTGGCAATAGAAAGCTATTGAAAGTAGTACTTCTATTGAAATAGAGATTCAGCCGATCTCAAAACACGTCTAGCCATCTCATCAACTGTATACAGCAATCTACAGTCAGCCATACAAGCCACAGCAATCCAGGGCACCCTGGTGAGCACAGCACACAAATCAGAATACAAGACACGCCAACCTTTGCTGGTGCGCACAGTGCACAAAGCTTTCTACTGCCACGCCAGCCAGCAGTCCTCTCTGTCCCCTGGCTCAATGGCGCTGAATACTCTCCACTCCAGGAAGCGACCAGGCGAGTCAGAAGCCAAATAGTGAGAGGTCCGGGGGATTTCGCCCAGTATCTTAAACTACAGCTAAATTTGACTTTGTATGACTCCCTATAGCTGCCTATGCACTTGAGAGTTTTTTGACCAGTCAAGAGCATAACTGATAAAAATGCAGAATAACATGAGTGAAATAAAAATTCAGAGGGCTTGCGCAAAGAGGCGAATAACCAGCTGATGTTGCCAGATCATGCCTATATAATTGATTTTTCATCTGACTGTGGGCAAAAAATAAATAAATAATACAATGTGGCTGATCATATTTTTAATAGATGTTATTCTTTCTTTATAAATAAAGGCCAAAATTGTCCATTTTTGTACAATTTAGGATCTTGTATATGGCCAGATTTAAATACTGCATTGCTGATTCAATATTTTCTCCTTGATTTTTTATTTTTTATTTTTTTGCTCTTGGCAGTGCATTCTCCCTGTCTGTCTAGGCCATCTTTATCTCAGCTTATCAAGGGAACATTAGAGTTGTCATCCTGTCATTACAATCCTCCACTTGTTATTATACTGAGATTATCTTGCAGATAAATTCTTCCCAAGTTAGCAGGTTGCAACAGACAAGAGTCTGTTCTACCATTGAGGAGTGCTAAACCTTTTTGATCACTATTAAAGAAGTACAATATTTAACCCCTACAGGACCCATGACGTAACGGTACATCCCGACACCCTAGGTCTTAAGGACCAAGGACTAACATTTACGTCATGGGCAGTTCTGGTCCCCGCCGTGCGCCGGGCGGGGATCGGACCGGGATGCCTACTGAAATCATTCAGCAGGCATCCCGTGCAAATGCCCAGGGGGGTCATTAGACCCACCCATGTCGGCGATCGCCACAAATCGAATGTGAATTCACACATGCGATTTGCAGCTATTCCGGCGATGCGGGTCACGTGTGACCCGCTGACCCAGAGTTACAAGGTGATCGGGGGTGTATGATACACCCCCTATCACCCACTGTATCTATGGGGAGGTGGCGATTTCGCCCCCCCCCCCCCCCCCCCCCAGGATCGCTGCTATTGGCTGGACGATCGTCCAGCCAATAGCAACCGGCAGGGGAGGAGTTAACAGCATCCTCCTGCAGCTCCCGTGGCTGGCTGAGATCAGTCAGCGGTCAGAGATGCTGGAGGAAGCCGGGGACCCCTCCTCTGCCAAGATCGGAGCCCCCAGAGAAGAAAAGAAGCCCCCCATAGATCAGGGAAAGCATATAGCCCAGGGAACGGTAGGGTAAATAGTAAAAAATAAAGTAAAAAAAAAAAAATATTCCCCCCCCCCCCCCTGACCCCCTAATAGGTCCACAAGGGTCTTCTGCAGTTTTTCAGTGTGACTCGGGCCCTATTAGGGGTTCAGGGCGCTGCATTAGCCCCCCATTTTTTGGGGGGGCTGAAGCATTTTTTCCCCCTCCATATAATGGTGTGTGATTTCTAATCACACACCGTTATATATAGTATACACCAAGCACACACACAGCACATAAACCCCCCCCCACACACACACACACACACTACCCTCACCCCCCCCCCCCCCGCCACCGTAGAAAAAATACGATGGCTCGCGGGGCATTTTCGGTAGCGGAGGCATACGCTTTTCTTGCCTCCGACTCCAAATCTGTCAGTGAGGACGATGAAGATCCAACATTTCTGTGTTCTTCATCGTCCTCCTCATCATCTAGTACTGATGATGAGACGCCTCCAGGCGAGGCCACGCACCCCCATGATAGTGGCCGGCACTAGTGCAAGTGGTGATGCCGCTCGTACTAGGAGTCCGACCCCCCAGACAAGTTTACCAGAGCCCCCTTCCGGTGAACCTGTCTGGAGACCCCCAGAGGGTTATCAGCCACGGGTTCCGGAGTTTGTTGGCGACTCCAGATTGACAATTCTGGATTCACTGAAATTGACTATTTCAGTTATTTTTTCAGTGACAGTTTTGTCAATCACAGGTGGAGCAGACGAATCTGTACGCCAGGCAGGCCAGGTCCAATGAATGGTGCGCCATTGATGCAGCAGAAATGAGGACATTTTGGGGCCTCTTGCTGCATATGGACCTGGTCAAAAAGCCCAGTGTCAGACAGTACTGGAGCGGGGACATCTTATACCAGACCCCGCTTTACAGTATGGTCATGACACGGAGGCGGTTCGAGGCCATTTGGAAATGCCTGCATTATGCAGATAATGCGGCATGTCCACCCCGAGGTGATCCCGCCTATGAGGCCGGTCATCGATCGCTTAGGGGCCAAATTTTTGGAGGCCTATGTACCCCTCAGGGAGCTCTCGGTTGATGAGTCTCTTATCAGTTTTAAGGGGAGACTCATCTTCCGCCAGTATATTCCCTCGAAGCGGGCGCGGTATGGCGTGAAGCTCTATAAACTTTGTGAGAGTACCTCCGGGTACACTCTCAAGTTTAGAGTGTATGAGGGACGAGATTCCCGTATTGAACCCCCAGATTGTTCCCCCCACTCTGGGTGTTAGCGGGAAAATCGTTTGGGAGCTTGTGCACCCATTGCTGGATAAGGGTTACCACGTGTACGTGGACAACTTTTATACCAGCATCCTTCTGTTCACATCCCTTGCCACCAGATCCACGTCCGCTTGTAGGACCGTGCGGAAAAACCAGAGAGGCCTCCCTCTAAATTTTGTTAAGACACCTATTCCCAAGGGTGAGTCCCGTGCCCTTGCCCATGAAAACCTGTTGCTGGTCAAGTATAAGAGGGATGTCCTTATGCTGACCACTATTCATGGCAACGGCAGCTCACCTGTCCCTGTGCGAGGTACCACAACAGCGGTCCTCAGGCCCGATTGTATTCTGGACTACAATCGGTATATGGGGGGAGTTGATCATTCTGATCAAGTCCTCAAGCCATATAACGCCATGCGGAAAACACGGGTATGGTAGAAGAAAGTTGCGGTCTACATGGTACAGGTTGCCATGTACAACTCTTTTGTACTCTCCCAGTACGCTGGCAACACAGGGACATTCCTCCAGTTCCAAGAAGAATTCCTAAAGGTCCTGATCTTTGGCGACTGGGCAAGAGCAGGCCGGACTTCCCAAGGAACCAAAGTAATAGGTGCCAGGATCGTCCCAGGCCAACACTTTCCAGGTGAGGTCCCCCACACTGGAAAGAAGGGACGAGCCCAGAAAAGATGCAGAGTGTGTTACAAGAGGGGGATTCGGAAGGACACCACCACTCAATGTGACACTTGCCCAGATAATCCGGGCCTCTGCATTAAGGATTGCTTCAGGGAGTATCACACTTCCATGGAGTTCAAAATTTTCCCTCTTCATTTTAATTTTCCACAATTTGACCCAAATGTACCAAGTCCAGAGTACATTCCAAGTTTTAACCCCATAAAACCACTAAATTGCCCAAAAAAATATTTAAATCCAAAAAAAAACAAAAAACTGATAAGACCTCTGGGGGTATTTTTTTTTTTATAAAAAATGGGTCATGGGTCACTGAGTCACTATCATCAGGGACTTTTTATGTTGCCTGAAATGCGCAGTGCTCTCTCTCCACCTGAGTGGGGTGCGCATTTGAGGCAACAAGTTAGGGACGGCCACACATATCACATTCCAGAATGATGATTCAGAGTATAGGGTTTGGAGCGGGCATATTTTTTTGTTTTGGCTATGCTCTGGGTCATCATTCTGGGAACATAATCTGTTTTATAATTTTATGTCCCACTGTACCCCATTTTAGTTACTTAGTGTACCCCAGTTATTTAACCCATGTAATGCCCCTTGAGGGGGGGTCCCACTGTTCTGGCTCCATAGGAGAAAGCCAAAGCTCAAGGACCCTGACTGATCTCCGGCACCTCTGAGACCGGTGTGCACGCTGTTTACGCCCAGACTTGAGGTATGTCCTTACTCCAAAGAAATGTATTTACACATTTACAATGACATTTTCTCCTTTTACCACTTGTGAAAATGAAAAATTTGGGGTAACCCCAGCATTTCAGTGTAAAAAAATCAAATTTTTCATTTGCACATCCCACTTCATGAATATTTATCAAACACCTGTGGGGTGCTAAGGCTCTCTGTACCCCTTGTTATGTTCCTTGAGGGGTGCAGTTTCCAAAATAGTATGCCATGTTTTTTTTTTGTTTGCTGTCCTGGCACCATAGGGGCTTCCTAAATGTGACATGACCTCCCCCATTTCAGCAAAATTTGCAAATGTGACTCCTTCTCTTCTGAGCATTGTAGCGCTCCCGTAGTGCATTTGACGTCCACTTATGGGGTACCTCCATACTCAGAAGAGACGGGGTTACAAATTTTGGGGGGTATTTTCTGCTATTAACCCTTGCAAAAATGTGAAATTTGGGGGGAAACACATTTTTTTTTACATATGCAAAAGTCATGAAACCCCTGTGGGGTATTAAGGCTCAATCCTTGTTACGTTCCTCAATGGATCTAGTTTCCAAAATGGTATGCCATGTGGGTTTTTTTTTTTTTTTTTTTTTGCTGTTCTGGCACCATAGGGGCTTCCTAAATGCGACATGCCCCCCAAAAACCATTTCAGAAAAACGTACTCTCCAAAATCCCCTTGTCGCTCCTTCGCTTCTGAGCCCTCTACTGCACCCACCGAACACTTTACATAGACATATGAGGTATGTGCTTACTCGAGAGAAATTGGGCTACAAATACAAGTATAAATTTTCTCCTTTTACCCCTTGTAAAAATTCAAAAATTGGGTCTACAAGAACATGAGAGTGTAAAAAATGAAGATTGTGAATTTTCTCCTTCACTTTGCTGCTATTCCTGTGAAACACCTAAAGGGTTAAAACGCTGACTGAATGTCATTTTGAATACTTTGGGGAGTGCAGTTTTTATAATGGGGTAATTTGTGGGGTATTTCTAAGATGAAGAGCCTTCAAATCCACTTCAAACCTGAACTGGTCCCTGAAAAATAGTGAGTTTGAAAATGTTGTGAAAAATTGGAAAATTGCTGCTGAACTTTGAAGCCCTCTGGTGTCTTCCAAAAGTAAAAACACTTCAATTTTATGATGCAAACATAAAGTAGACATATTGGAAATGTGAATAAATTTTTTTTTTATTTGGAATATCCATTTTCCTTACAAGCAGAGAGCTTCAAAGTTATAAAAATGCAAAATTCTCAATTTTTTCATCAAATTTTGTGATTTTTCACCAAGAAAGGATGCAAGTATCGACAAAAATTTACCACCATGTTAAAGTAGAATATGTCACGAAAAAACAATCTCTGAATCAGAATGATAACTAAAAGCATTCCAGAGTTATTAATGTTTAAAGTGACAGTGGTCAGATGTTCAAAAAACGCTCTGGTCCTAAGGTGTAAAATGGCCTGGTCCTTAAGGGGTTAAAAGTTTAAATGGGTATGCCGCTTAAAACATCTTATCCCCTATCCAAAGGATGTCCGATGAATGGTGATGCCAGCCTTTGGATAGGGGATAAGATGTTTTCAGCGGAGTACCCCTTTAAGGGATCCTATCATCAGTTTCATTCTACCAGAACCATGATCATAAATGATTTTTTTCTGAAATTCTGCATAATTTAAAAGCAAACCCTGTTTTTTTCTTGTCCTGGGGGTTATGATTGATTTCGTACTATAGTTAAATAGGGAGAGACTAAGCAATCAGGGTCTGTGGGGCAGGAAGAAGCCACCAGGAATATCCTTGGTGACTTGAAGTCTCATTCTTTTTTTACCAAAATTATGAACAAATTCTGAAGTGAGAATGTTACATCACTCTGAATATAGACCGCTATTTAAAGCAATAAGAGGCCACATTAGATTATTAGGATATAGGCTTTTCAAATTTATGAAGTAGGAAAGTCTGTTCTGTACAGGCAGAATAGTTGTAGACTACTTCATCATCCAGTTTGCATTGTGGTCTGCTTTTTGAAACCTAAATGGACCAAAAGGTTGGTTGGTTGTTTTTTCATCCATTGAATTCAATTGAAAAAGGGCTGGCAATTCCAATTCAATAACATTTTTGAGTGTTAAAAAAAAAAAAAAAAAAAATTATAGACATTTTAAAATAAAAAAATTAAATAAAAAATCAAATATAAGAATAAAAAACATATTTTTAGACACCTTTTGCCAAAAGAACAGCAGTTTTCTTTAATCTGAACATAGTGATGAAAACATTGTAAATACCCCCTTTGCAAAATAGCCAATTGTACTAAAAAATATCCATTAAAAGTATAAAAGTACATTGATGTGACAGCTTTGCATCAAGGTCTGCAAATTAAATATCTAGTCTTGGTCAGGTAAGAGAATTTCCAATTTGGTTCTTTTGTACAACTTCAAGAACACGCCAAGCTTTTCCGCAGTTTCAGTATAACAAACCTATTCTCCTACAGGAGCAAAATCCAAACATAAGGGGAGATTTATCAAAACCTGTGTAAAGTTGCCCATAGCAACTTTACACAACTGCACTACTCTTTCTCTACACATGTCTTGGAAAATCTCCCCCTTAGATTCTACATGAGCACACCATTTTTGTGCTGTAGTATTCTTTAGAAATAAACACCACCATGAACACAAATAAAATAAATGTCCAAAACGCATCAGTCCTGACTTTGTTAGAGGAGTACTCTGGGAGGGCTCACTTTAGAGCAGTGTTGGTGACTATCAGTAGCCAGACACTCGCTGCTAATGACAGGCAGCAGCACTCCTGCTACTTCCTGGCATTTAACCCTTTAGATGCAGTGATCTATTGTCAAAGTGAAAATGAGAAGCTTAGTGAAGCTAACTGAACCCCTGCAACATTATTGCCTCCAATTGCCAATCCAATCAATGATGTAGCCTGGGCTTAGCCAGGCTATATCAGTGGATCACCGATCTCACTGTGTAATATTATGCCATAGACATAGCATTATACAGCCTTTTAAAGATTGGATATAAAAATGGGGACATAAAAAGTGTAAAATAAAATAAAACATTTTGTAAAATTTTATTACACCCCCCCCCCAATAAAATAAAATCACCCTTACTTTACCGTTTTACAAAAAAAATGTCATATTTGGCATTGCCATGTGTGTTATTGTCCAAACTATTAAAATATAATGTTTATGATCCCGAATCTAAAAAGGCACAAACGTAAAGAAATACCAAACACCAAAAATACAGATTTTTTATCACATCATATATCAGAAGAGCATTAATTAAAAGGGATCTAAAAGTCCCATCAAAACAAAAATGGTACCGATAAAAACTACAGGTTGTGGCGCAAAAAAAATTGGCCCTCATATCGCCCTATTTACAGGAAAAAAAAATGTTATAGGGCTCAGAAAAGGACAATATTTTGCATACCAAAATTTTTTTTTTTCCCTTAAGTTAGCATTTTGTTTTAACCCCTTAAGGAGCCAGCCCATTTTCAACTTAAGGACTCTGGACTTTTTTTGCACATCGGACCACTGTCACTTTAAGCATTAATAACTCTGGGATGCTTTTACCTTTCATTCTGATTCAGAGATTGTTTTTTCGTGACATATTCTACTTTATGTTATTGGTAAAATTTAATCGATACTTGCATCATTTCTTGGTGAAAAATGCAAAAATTTTATGAAAATTTTAAAAATTTTGCATTTTTTTTTTTTACTTTGAAACTCTCTGCTTGTAAGGAAAATGGATATTCCAAATAAATGAGATATTGATTCCCATACACAATATGTCTACTTTATGTTTGCATCATAAAGTTGACATATTTTTACTTTTGGAAGACATCAGAGGGCTTCAAAGTTCAGCAGCAATTTTCCAATTTTTCACAAAATTTAAAAAATCTGAATTTTTCAGGGACCAGTTCAGTTTTGAAGTGGATTTGAGGGGCCATCATATTAGAAATACCCCATAAATTACCCCCATTATAAAAACTGCACCCCTTAAAGTGTTCAAAATGACATTCAGTAAGCGTTAACCCTTTAGGTGTTTCACAGGAATAGCAGAAAAATCTTCATTTTTTTACACTCACATGTTCTTGTAGACCCAGTTTTTAAATTTTTACAAGGGGTAGAAGGAGAGAAATCACCCTAAAATTTGAAACCCAATTTCTCTCGAGTAAGGTAATATCTCATATGTGTATGTCAAGTGCTAGGTAAATAATATGGCATACTATTTTGGAAACTACACCCCTCAAGGAACATAATAAGGGGTACAGTGAGCCTTAACACCCCACAGGTGTTTGACGACTTTTCAAGTCGGATGTGTAAATGAAGAAAAAAAAAATTTCTACACTAAAATGCATTTCCCCCCCCAAATTTTACATTTTTTACAAGGGGTAATAGGAGAAAATGCCCCCAAAATTTGTAACCCCATTTCTTCTGAGTATGGAAATACCCCATGTGTGGATGTCAAGTGCTCTGCTGGCGAACTACAATGCTCAGAAGAGAGGAAGCGCCATTGAGCTTTTGGAGAGAGAATTTCAGTCAGGGGCCTTGTGCGTTTACAAAGCCCCCCGTGGTGCCAGAATAGTGGACCATCCCCACATGTGAAACAATTTTGAAGACGACACCCCTTACAGAATTTAATAAGGTGTGCAGTGGGCACTTACACCCCACTGGGGTTTGACAGATCTTTGGAACAGTGGGCTGAGCAAATTAAAAATTAAATTTTTCATTTTCACAGACCACTGTTCCAAAAATCTGTCTGACACCTGTAGGGCGTAAATGCTCACTGTACCCCTTATAACATTCTGTGAGGGGTTTAGTTTCCAAAATGGGGTCACATGTGGGGGGGGGTCCATTGTTCTGGCACTATGGGGGCTTTGTAAACACACGTGGCCTTCAATTCTGGACATATTTTCTCTCCAAAAGCCCAATGGCTCCCTCTCTTTTGAGCATTGTAGTTCACCCGCAGAGCACTTTACATCCACACATGGGGTATGTTCTTACTCAAAGGAAATGGGGTTACAAATTTTGGGGGTGTTTTTTTCCTTTTACCTCTTGTGAAAATAAAAAGTATGGGGCAACACCAAAATGTAAGTGTAAATGTTTTTATTTTTTTTACACCAACAGGCTGGTGTAGCCTCCAACTTATCCATTTCAGAAGGCGTAAAAGGAGAAAAAGCCCCCCCCCCCAAATTTTTTATGCAATTGCTCCTGAGTACAGAAATATTCCATATGTGGCCCTAAACGGTTTCCTTGAAATACGACAGGGCTCTGAAGTGAGAGAGCTCCATGAACATTTGAGGACTGAATTAGGGATCGCATAGGGGTGGACATGGGGTTATTCTACACCAGTGATTACCAAACAGAGTGCCTCCAGCTGTTGCTAAACTCCCAGCATGCCTGGACAGTCAGTGGCTGTCCGGAAATGCTGGGAGTTGTTGTTTTGCAACAGCTGGAGGCTCCATTTTGGAAACACTGCCGCACAATAAGATTTTCATTTTATGGGGGGGGGGGGACACAGAGTAAGGGGGTGTATATGTAATGTTTTACCCTTTATTATGTGTTTGTGTAGTGTACTGTTTTTAGGGTACATCCACACAGGCGGGGGTTTACGGTGAGTTTCTCGCTAGGAGTTTGCGCTGCGGTGGAGAATTTGCCGCAGCTCAAACTTGAAACAGGAAGCTCACTGTAAGTCCGTCAGTGTGAATGTACCCTGCATTCACATGGGGTGCAAACCTCCAGCTGTTGCAAAGCTACAACTTCCAACATGCACTGACAGACCTTGCATGCTGGGAGTTGTACTTTTGCAACAACTGGAGGCACACTGGTTTGAAAACCTTCAGTTAAGCTCTGTTATCTAACTCAATATTTTCCAACCAGTGTGCCTCCAGGTGTTGCAAAACTATAACTCCCAGCATGTACTGATCGCTGAAGGGCATGCTGTGAGATGTAGTTATACAACAGCTGGAGGTACACAACAACTCCCAGCATGGCGAGACAGGCATTTGCTGTTCGTGCATGCTGGGAGTTGTAGTTAAGCAAGATTTAGAGGGCCACGGTTTAGAATCCACTGCACAGTGATCTCCAAACTGTGGCCCTCCAGATGTTGCAAAACTACAAATCCCAGCATGCCCAGACAACTGCTGTGTGGGCATGCTGGGAGTTGTAGTCTTGCAACATCTGGAGGGCTACAGTTTAGGGGCAACTGTATAGTGGTCTCCAAACTGTAGCCCTCCAGATGTTACTAGGCAACTCACCGGCTTCTGTAGTCTGCACCAGGGAGCCAGCCGCACGTCATCACCGATCGCCGCCGATGGTAAGTGACATCCGGCGCCGGTCACAAGACAGTTCCCCTGTTCTGCCCGGACTACTGTGGGTGGGCAGAATGGGGGAACTGAACTTTAACCCCCCTGCCCCGATCTGCTATTGGTCGGTCGCTTCTGACCAACCAATAGCAGTGATAGGAGGGGTGGAACCATTGCCACCTCACTCCTATCCCTTCAAGGGGATCGTGGGTGTCTTGGGCAGCCCCGATCCCCCTTATTTTCCGGGTCACTGGAGACCTGTATGACCAGGAATCGCCACAGATAGCCGGTCTGAATTGACTGGCGATTTGCGGCCATCACCAACAAGTGGAGGCGGCAAGCTGCGGCGACTCCGGGTCATACAGGTACCAATTTTTACCATAAAAGCTGTAGCAAAACCAAAAAAATATATTATTTGTGTGGGGAAATCAAAAAGAAAACCGTAACATTGCTAATTTTGGAGGGTTTTGTTTTCACACTGTACACATTACAGTACAAATGACATGTTTTCTTTATTATGTGAAATGATACCCGTGTTTAGATGCTTTTCTGTTATTGTACTGCTTTTGCACAGTGATCTGTAGTTCTTATTGGTACCACTTAAAAAAAAAAAAAAGGGCACGTTTCCACATGGCGTATACGCAGCGCAAAATCTGCAGAAGCAGCGGGAAATACGCTGCGTATCCATCGCTCAGCATTCACACAGGGCTTTCCGGCAAATTTTGCGCATTGTGAAGTAGGCTGCGTATACGCCAAGTGGGGAACATACCCTTAAATATGTTTTAAAGTGTGGGAGAACACTGAAGTACCCAGAGGAAACCCACACAAACAAAGGGAGAACATAAAAACTAAAAGCAGATGATGTACCTGGTTGCATTTGAACCCAGTCTATAATATACCTACCATCAACCATTTAACCCCTTAAGGACATGTGCCGTAAATGTACAGCGCTGATTAGCGCTTAACGCACAGCGCCGTACATTTACGGCACGGTGTTCCGGGATCGCCACGTCACTGGACAGGGTGATCGGGCCAAGACGGCTGCCGTTATTGAACAGCAGCCATCCCGGCATATCGCCCAGGGTGGTCCTGAGACCCCATGTCGGCGATCAATTCTGACCTGTGATCTGCATCGAATCCGGTGACCAGGAAAATAAGGGGGAATAGGGGGTGTCCAAGACACCCCCGGTCCCCCTGAACGGAGGATGCCACTACTCCTATAACTGCTATTGGTGGGTCAGAAGCGACCTACCAATAGCAGATCGGGGGCGGGTGGATTAAAGTTCGGTTCCCCCGTTCTGCCCACCAACGGGGGAACTGTCCGGCGGAGGTCCCTTACCGGCGGAGGTCCCTTACCGGCGATCGGCGCCGATCCTCTCTCCCCCATGGTGCGGAGTGCAGCGATCCTACGGAAGCCGGTGAGTTGCCTAGCAACATCTGGAGCAGGGATCGACCGATTATCGGTAAGGCCGATATTATCGGCCGATAATCACGATTTTGGGCATTATCGGTATCGGTAATTACCTTGCCGATAAGCAGATAATGCACCCCCCCCAGGACCACCCCCACCGCGCCGCGACCGACAAACCGCCACTCCTCAACCCCCCCCCCCCTCGACCCGCCGCACCGCACCCCCCACCGTAGTGCTGGGCAGTATACCGGTATGAACCGGATACCGTTTTTTTTTTCTCCCACGGAATGGATTTTTGCCCATACCGCTATACCGGTCGGGCCCCTCCCCCACCCACCGAGTCAATAAAACATTTTTTTTAACTTATCCGTAATGGGGGTGGTCCGGGCCATCCATCCTTCCTGTAGTGTCCGGCGGCATTCCGGGTGGAGGGTGAACCGGTCCGGGCTGTCCTTCTCCGGGGGTGCTCTTCTCCACTCCGGGCAGGCTCCGGCCTAGTACGCTGCATAGACACCGCTACGCTGTGACGTCAGGTGCGTCGCTGCGCAGCGGCGTCTATGCTGCGTTACTAGGCCGGAGTATCGTTATAAGTTATCGGCTATCGGTCCTAACCTCCACCGATTATCGGTATCGCCCCTAAAAAACCGATATCGGTCGATCCCTAATCTGGAGGGCTATAGTTTGGAGACCACTATACAGAAAACTGCTGTGTGGGCATGCTGGGATTTGTAGTTTTGCAACATCTGGAGGGCCACAGTTTGGAGATCACCGTGCGGTGGTTTCTAAACCGTGGACCTCTAAATCTTGCAAAACTACTACTCTCAGCATATGGTTGTCTCGCCATGCTGGGAGTTGTAGTTGTGTACCTCCAGCTGTTGTATAACTACATCTCCCAGCATGCCCTTTGGCGATCAGTATATGCTGGGAGTTGTAGTTTTGCAACAGCTGGAGGCACACTGGTTGGAACATACTGAGTTAGGTAATAGAACCTAACTGAAGGTTTTCCAACCAGTGTGCCTCCAGCTGTTGCAAAAGTACAACTTCCAGCATGCATGGTCTGTCAGTACATGCTGGGAGTTGCAGGCTTGCCCCCCCGACCCCCCCCCCCCCCCCATAAAATGAAAAATGTATCGTACGGCAGTGTTTCAAAAACGGAGCCTCCAGCTGTTGAGCAACAACTCCCAGCATTTCCGGACAGCCATTGACTGTCCAGGCATGCTGGGAGTTTAGCAACAGCTGGAGGTACCCTGTTTGGTAATCACTGTCATAGAATACCCCTATGTCCACCCCTGTGCAATCCCTAATATGGTCCTCAAATGCGCATGGCGCTCTCTCACTTCGGAGCCCTGTCGTATTTCAAGGAAACAGTTTAGGGCAACATATGGGGTATTTCCGTACTCGGGAGCAATTGCGTTACAAATTTTGGGGGGCTTTTTCTCCTTTTACCCCTTATGAAAAGGAAAAGTTGGGGGTCTACACCAGCCTGTTAGTGTAAAATTTTTTTTTTTTTACACTAACATGCTGATGTTGCCCCATACTTTTAATTTTCACAAGAGGTAAAAGAAAAAAAAAAAAAAGACCCCCAAAATTTGTAACGCAAATATGTGGGCGTAAAATGCTCTGGGGACGCACAACAAGGCTCAGGAGTGAGAGTGCACTATGTACATTTGAGGTCTAAATTGGTGATTTGCACAGGGGTGGCTTATTTTACAGCGGTTCTGTCAAACGCAAAACAATAAATACTAACGTGTGACCCTATTTTGGAAACTACACCCCTCATGGAACGTAACAAGGAGAATAGTGAGCCTTAACACCCCACAGGTGTTTGACTAATTTTCGTTAAAGTTGGATGGGAAAGTGAAAAAAAATTTAAAAAAAGTTAACTAAACTGCTGGTTTTACCCTACATTTTTTTATTTTCACAAGGGAAGATAGGGAAAAAAAAGCCCCCCAAAATTTGTAACCCCATTTCTGAGTAAAAACATACCCCATATGTGGATTTAAAGTGCTCTGCGGGAGAACTACAATGCTTTTGAAGAGAAAAAAGTGAAAAGTTTTCCGGAATTGAAGGCCACGTGTGTTTACAAAGTGCCTGCTGGGGGGGGATTGCTTCTGCCCTCACTTCGTTTAGGAAAGAAGTAGCACCTGCTTGTCCTCAGTGAAAAGATGCCTGCTTGTCCTCAGTGTTGGGAGCGTTGCTTGTCCTCACTGCCCAGATGCCTGCTTGACTTCAGTGCATGGAGCACCGCTTGTGCTCAGTGTATGGAGCGCCGCCTGTTCTCAGTGTACGGAGCGTCGCTTTTCCTCACTGCCCAGATGCCTGCTTGTCCTCAGTGTTCAGAGCACCGCTTATCCTCGGTGTTCAGTGCCCTGCATGTGAGCACAGCGCTCTCGCCTGTCTGATTGACAGGCGGGGAGCTGCACTGAGCTGGTCACGTGCTCAGCCAGCACTGCGATCTCTGACTCACTGCCAGGCCGGCGTGAGTCCGAAATCAATGAAAAAGCTTGCGGCCAGGGACTCCTAGGGAGACACCTAGTGGCCAAATTTTCATATAAAAGGAAGATTTTATTAAATCTAATTACAAAGCTGTTCTTTATACAATCAGCTCTAACATATAAAAAAAAATTGATAGGTAAAAAAAAAATGCAAATTTTTCAAATTTTCATCTAATTTTGGGATTTTTCACCATGAAATGATACAAGTATTGACAAAAATTTATCACTAACATGAAGTAAAATATGTCACAAAAAAAACAATCTCTGAATCAAAATGGAAAGTAAAAGCATCCTAGAGTTTTAATCCTTAGAGTGACAGTGGTCAGATTTTCAAAAAAATGCATCCTTAAGGTGAAAATGAGATGTGTCAATAAGGGGTTAAAGGGGTGCTGTAGATTATAAGACGTCTGATAGCGGGGGCCTGCCGTTGGGGCCCCCCGCGATCTCCGGGCCAGCAGCAGACGGAACACGGAAGCTTGGAGCGCCACACCACGCCCCCTCTATTCATGTCTATGGGAGGGGGCGTGATGGCTGTAGTCGCCAGCCATGGAGTGTAGTTCGCTCCGTACACGGATGACCGTGGTGGCGCGCCGGAGATCAGCCATCTTATCCCCTATTCTTCGGATAAGTAAATAACAGGGAATAAGCAATTTACAGGCACAGTTGGCACTATTCATCTTACAGGGAAGCTCTTTAGAAATTTGTGGACACTGTTTAAAAATGAGTAGAATCTAGGATCTACTGTCAGCATATAGCCAGTTTTACACAGGTGTATTACAGACACGTGTGCATCCATATTACTGCCTCAAGCCCAAGCATAACCGTGGCATTACTTCCGAATCCTCGAGCCAAAGAATGGATGCAAAAATGAGTCTGTATGTAAAACAAGTTTAAATGGGCGTGCAAGTTTAAAAAGGGGTGTATGATTAGTGCGGCGGCCATAACAAACTTATTGTTGAGGGGGGGGGCTGCACAGGGTGCCTCCAGCTGTTTCACCGCTACAACTCCCAGAATGCCCTGACAGCCAATAGATGTCAGGGCATGCTGGGAGTTGTAGTGATGAAACAGCTGAAGGCACCCTGTGTAGATGAACTAAGGGCGGAAGTCGCCCCCCCCCCCCAGCAGGCATCAGTGACATTTGCCTGTTGGGGAAGTCTGCCTGGTAGTGAGCACACTACCAGGCAGACAAAAAGGCATTTTTATATAGTAAAAAAAAAAAATTTAAGCAGGGAGGGGTTAGGGAGAGATGGCCAATAGGCAGGGACAGAAAGAGGAAAAAAAAAAGGATGGTGGGAGCTAAATGTCTAAATATCTCTCTTCATATTTTTTATTAAAATAGGTATAGTAGGAGCATCAAATTGCCAAGTCTAAGGTAATAACTTTTATTCTTGTGTTGCTGTCTTTGGACAATACTGCCAGAAGGCCACATGGTTAGGCAAATACCTGCAAACACTGCTTCAAAGTATAGGAGACTTTATATGTTCAAAAGAAAACCAAGGAAAAAAAAAAAAAGAGGAAAAAATTATTAACATACAAGTACTTTATAGCAACTAGATCAGGGGTACTCAACTGGCGGACCACGGTCCAGATCTGGCTCTCTCCTTATTCATTTGTACAGGTGTCTTTAACCCCTTAAGGACCCGGGGTTTTTCCTTTTTTGCATTTTCCTTTTTTCCTCCTTACCTTTAAAAAAATCAAAACTCTTTCAATTTTGCACCTAAAAAATTAGGGATGTCCCAATACCGATATTAGTATCGGTATCGGGGCCGATACTAGCCATTTACATGGTATCGGGGACTCGTTTAATGTCCCCGATACCTGCTGCCCCATTCTCTGTTCCTCCCGTCCGCTTCATAGTGTTCCATGGATGAGCATGTGACACACACGTCACTCCGCCTCCTCCCCTGCACCCAGCGGAATGCTATAGAGGAAGCGAAGTGACGTATATGTCACATGCTCCTCCATAGGACGCCATGATGCGGACCGGGAGGACAGAAGAACTGGGCAGTGGAGCGGTAGCACCCAACGGAGGACAGCCGCAGGTGAGCTGTGTGCTGCTACTAATGTCTACAGGGGGGCTTGCTGTCTAAAGGGGGGCCTTGCTGCTGCTGTCTAAAGTGGGTCCTGCTGCTGTCTAAAGGGGGGCCCACTGTCTAAAGGGGGGGGGGCTGCTGTCTACAAGGGGGGCCTGCAGTCTATAGGGGGGGGGGGCTGCTGTCTACAATGGGGGCTGCTACTAATGACTGCCGGGGGGCTGCTGCTAATGTCTGCAAGGGAATACTACCTACTATTAAAGGCAATCTAACAGAAGAGTCACCTGCACTAACTTGAATTTATAGGTAGATAGTGCAGGGGACCCGGTTTCTACCGCTGCTCACCATGTGATCATCGGTCTCACCGCCAAAGCAAATTCCCTGTTCTGTCCAATGGAGAAGAGAGAAATCTTGGCTCATATTACAGCAGCTGCCTCCATTGTACACAACAAGGAACCACATATCAGCACAGTAAACAGCGCCAGAAACCACGTCACCCTGCTGTCAGATTCCCTTTAAAATAAAAGTACTCATACATGGCATCGGCGAGTACTAGAATTATATTATAGTATCAGTACTCGGTCTTAAAAAAATGGTATCGGGACATCCCTACTAAAAATCCATATGATGGCTCATTTTACTTTGTAATTAAGTCGGTTATTTTACCCAAAAATCTACGGCAAAACGGAAAAAAAAAATCATTGTGAGGCAAAATGGGAAAAAAAACACCATTTTGTTAATTTTGGGGGCTTCCGTTTCTACACAGTACATTTGTCAGTAGAAATGACACCTTATCTTTATTCTGTAGGTCCATACGATTAGAATGATACCCTACTTATATAGGTTTGATTTTGTCGTACTTCTGAAAAAAATCATAACTACCGTATTTATCGGGGTATACCACGCACCGGCCTATAACACGCACCCTCATTTTACCAAGGATATTTGGGTAGAAAAAGTTTTTTTACCCAAATATCCATGGTAAAATGAGGGTGCGTGTGTGCGCGTGTATACCCAGATACACCCCCAGAAAAGGCAGGGGGAGAGAGGCCGTCGCTGCCCGCTTCTCTCCCCCTGCCTTTCCTGGGGTCTAGAGCCCTGCTGCCGGCGCTTCTCTCCCCCTGGCTATCGGCGCTGCTGCCCGTTCTGTCCCCCTGACTATCGGTGCCGGCGCCGATAGCCAGGGGGAGAGAAGCGGCGCCGACAGCCAGGGGGAGAGAAGGGGCAGCGGCACGCATTGCCGACGCCGCTGCCCTGTTGCCTTCCCCCATCCCCGGTGGCATAATTACCTGTTGCTGGGGTCGGGTCCGCGCTGCTGCAGGCCTCCGGTGTGCGTCCCCTGCGTCGTTGCTACGCACAGCGCGGCGCACTGACGTCATGCGCCGCACCGTGCAGCGCATAGCAACGACGCAGGGGACGCACGCCGGAGGCCTGCAGCAGCGCGGACCCGACCCCGGCAACAGGTAATTATGCCACCGGGGATGGGGGGAGGCAACGGGGCAGCGGCGTCGGCAATGGGTGCCGCTGCCCCTTCTCTCCCCCTGGCTATCGGCGCCGGCACCGATAGTCAGGGGGACAGAAAGGGCAGCAGCGCTGATAGCCAGGGGGAGAGAAGGGCCGGCAGCAGGGCTCTAGACCCCAGGAAAGGCAGGGGGAGAGAAGCGGGCAGCAACGGCCTCTCTCCCCCTGCCTTTCCTGGGGGTGTATCGGCGTATAACACGCACATAGACTTTAGACTAAAAATTTTTGCCTAAAAAGTGCGTGTTATACGCCGATAAATACGGTACATGCAGGAAAATTTATGCCTTTAAAATTATCTTCTGACCCTATAACTTTTTTTATTTTTCCGCATATGGTGCAGTATGGGGGCTAATTTTTTGCGCCATGATCTGAAGTTTTTAGTGGTACTATTTTTGTATTGATCAGACTTGTTGATCGTTTTTTATTCATTTTTTCATGATATAAAAAGTGACCAAAAATATACTATTTTTGACTTTGGAATTTTTTTGCACGTACACCATTGACTGTGCGGTTTAATTAATGATATATTTTTATAATTCGGACATTTCCACACGCGGCGATACCACATGTTTATTTTTATTTACACTGTTTTTTTTTTTTATGGGAAAAGGGGGGTGATTCAAACTTTTATTAGGGGAGGTGTTAAATGATCTTTATTCCCTTTTTATTTTTCACTTTTTTTGCAATGCTATAGCTCCCATAGGGGACTATAACACTGCACACACTGATCTTTTACATTGATTACTGGTTTCTCATAGGAAACCAGTGATCAATGATTCTGCCGCTTGACTGCTCATGCCTGGATCTAAGGCACTGAGCAGTCCTTCGGCGATCGGACACCAGGAGGCAAGGTAGGAGACCCTCCTCGTGTCCCACAGCTTTATGGGTTCGCCGCGGACATCCCGAACAGCCCCCTGAGCTAACCGGCAGTGATTTACTTTCACTTTAGACGCGGCGTTCAACTTTGAACGCCGCGTCTAAAGGGTTAGTAGCCTGCGGCACCGAGATCATTGCTGTGCGCTATTAGCCACGGGTCCCGGGTCCGCCCCGCATTATAGAAAGGGAAAGGACTCAGGACGTACCGATACGTCCTTGGTCATTAAGTGGTTAAGACACCGATACAAAGGAATAGCTGTGGCCCAGAGCGAGGGAACGTTGTGCTCCCTGTCTAACTCTCCTGTGATGCAAGCGGCAGATTAGCACTGGCTGCATCTTCTGCTCTGGCCAGGCCTGACTAGAAGAGGCCAGAGCAGCCCGGGGAGCCAAGCTGAGGTAAAAATTTGTGTTCCCCCACGTGTGACTCTCCAGTTTTGCAGAACTACAGCTCCCATCATGACCTTCTGTCTGTGCATGATGGGAGTTGTAGTTTTACAGGGCATCCTTAATTCTGGGGGCACAGTGGCATAATTAAGTTTGGGGACACAGTGGCATAATTAAGTGTGGAGGCACAGTGACATAGCTGAGTCTGGGGGCACAGTGGCATCATTCATTGTGGGGGCAGCGTGTGGCAATAATATTACCAGGGAATAGTGTGCTAAGACAGAAAGCAGACAGCGCTCCATAGTGTGATACCGTTTGTTACACAGAAAGGATCATACAGGTGGATATTGCGCTTACCACAAAGGGTTACACTCCACCAAGTGCAACAATGGATCAAGGCAAAAGATATAGTTGAGGTGTCGGCAGCCACTCCACGTCTCATCAAATGCAATAAATGAATAAAATCTCCTAGGTGTAGACAGGATACACGGGCGCTCAACCACCAGGTAACAGGATAAAACCGTTTATTCACCCATAATGCAACGCGTTTCACAGCACAGCTGCACAGCCTGATGAAGCAGCTGTGCTGTGAAACGCGTTGCATTATGGGTGAATAAACGGTTTTATCCTGTTACCTGGTGGTTGAGCGCCCGTGTATTCGGTCTACACCTAGGAGATTTTATTGTTCATTTAGGGAATAGTGTGTGGCAGTAATATACCAGGGCATAGTATGTGGCAGTAATATAACAGGGGCCCAGTGTGTGGCAGTATTATATTCAGGTGGTACAGTGTGTGGTAGTTTTATATTCAGGGGCACAGTGTGTGGTAGTAATATACCAGAGGCCCAGTGTGTGGCAGTATTATATTCAGGGCGTGCAGTGTGTGGCAGAATTATATTCAGGTTGCACAGTGAGTGGCAGTATTACAGTATATTCTGGGGTACAGTGTGTGGTAGTAATATACCAGGGACTCAGTGTGTGGCATTATTATATTCAGAGGGTACAGTGTACGGCAGTATTATATTCAGGGGTGTGTGGCAGTATTCAGGTCATACATCCTCCACACTTCAGTCGCTTGTTTGCCATTACCTTCATGGCACTCAAGCCGCAAGGTGTGAACCATGCCTTAGCATTAAGCTTGGACCTTTACCGAATGGCAGACATGAATAAGCAGACCCTCACTAAAAAAAAGTTGAGTACCCCTGAACTAGATGTACTAATTTACATAAGTTTCAGTAAGAGTTTCTCTTTATGCACATGACTCAGCATAGTCAACATTTAGATTAGCCTTTCAAAAATAAACTCTTCTTTGTTTCTCCAAATATCAGCGGGATCACTGGTCTTATATCAGCTCCCAAAACAAATATAATTAGGATCACTAGCATTAGCACGGCTCTGGATGACCCGCTTTATCCTATCAGCAAAACAGCTCAGGGAGATTTATCCGCTTATAGGTATACACTTGGATTTGAAAGGGATCAAAAATACAGACAGCACATGAGGATTTAGAAGTAAAGGTATTAATATCAAGCCCACTGTGTCCTATGTGCTCAAAAAACAACCACTCTGAACCCCAATGAAATACAACTATACTTGCAAAAACATCAAATTGTACTTTTCTTTTCTAAAGGTGATTGATACCCTGAAGTGAATATTTTTTGGGCTTACTATAAAGGTGCAAATGTTATTTACTAGTGTCAAGAGTGGAAGCCTGCAAATGACTATGCAGGATCCCATTGCAACTGTAAAGAGCTGCAAACTCACCCTCTTTACTGGTGGTGGCTATGATGAGGCAGCATCTGCATTTTCTCCCCCTGTATTTATTAAGCTATGATTTTTGATCATGACTAGTTCACTGTTTGAAAAAAATGTATTAGCCTCAGCTCTTAATGAAACACTGAGGGAATTATATGTATATTTTATTTTGTTTATATAGTGCAGCATTGGCTATTATTAGAGAATAGTGTAGAGGTTCAGCCTTCAAGTGTATACCTTGCGCTCACCTATTTTAGCTGATATGGTAGGCATGGGTTAGATTCCATGTTGGATATAAATTCATCCCTAATGTAAATCCATCACTTAAAGCGTACCTGTCATAGTGCAAAAAAAAGAAAAAAAAGTGATATGTTACTCAGGATCCAATCCTGATCATGTGCATATAATTTTTATGTGTCTCGGACCTATATATCCAGAGATATAAGCATTTATCTGCTGGTGAGTTACTTTTTCATTGTGCAGGCTGGAGGGGGCGTGTCAGTCTGTCTCCCTCACAGGAGCAAGCCTGTGCAGTCCGCCAATCAGTACTCTCTACTCTGTAACCCTTTCCTCTCTGGTTTTATGCTGTGTCAGAGGAAGATACTTGGAGCTTGCCTGCAGTAATCAGAAGACATTATGGTGAATTCATAACAGGATAAAATGTATAAATATAAGAATAGATCTTTATAAAATTAGTGCAAGGATTTTTTAGATAAAACTACAGCATTTTTATCAATACATGTTCTATCTGTTTTATCTTCTCCTAGTAAAGCTGGATGCTAATCAGCATAGCTGTCACTATGTGTGTCATTCATCTTTCACAGACTCCTGAATCTGATCAATTTCTTTGTCATTCAGGAGTCCGAGAAAGCTTTGACTATTTCAGCATGCTGGGATTTGTAGTTTAGTAACAACTGAAGCTGCAATGTTTGTAAATAATGTTAGAACAGTGTTGCCTCCAGCTGTGGTAAAACTACAGCTCCCAGCATGTCCACACATCCTTTATCTGTAGTTTTGCATAAACAATAGAAATCTCCTATACTGGATACTGGTATGCTTTACGGCCGGTATCCAGTTTGCTGTAAAATCTAGACTAGTCTGTCTGGCTAAAAGATAGGCGACCCCTAGTGGTGGCTATTTTGTGCTTAAATTTCAGGTGAAAATTAAAAAAAAAAATTTAACAGGTGTATATTGTGAAATGTCATATTATAATGAGTCCTGCAATATATGAAACGTTTTTAACAATGACAGTGCCTCTTTTAATGGTTCTATATTGCTGCTTACATTTCCCATGAATCCTCTAGGTTTGGATGTGGAGTTTGATTACTGCACCTGGTCATTTAGTTATGCTGCAGTGTTGGTCATAAGTGGGTTGAGGTCACTTCTCATTATGAGAAGTTTTGATGCATTTTCTCAAAGTGTGTTTTTAGAAAAATACTGCCATGAGGCAAAAGTGATTTGACCTATAATCACAATTGAGATGTTTGATGTGTTCGCACCTTGTATTTTTTACAGCTTTTTTCCCTCCGAAATCACATTTGTCACTAAATTCACAAAACCTGTGATGGGCGCTCCATGACATGAGCTTTCATGGTCAAGCAGTTGAATACAACCCTTATATCACCAAGCACACTGGCGAACGGAGTGGTGTAAAGCAGACCGCCACTGCACTCTGGAGCACTGAAAATGTATTCTGTGGAATGACAAGCGAACCTCTCTGGCAATCTACATTCTGGGCAAAACAGGTGCCGTCAATATCAATCAGCAATAGGCACGCCCAGACATGCGCCGTCCCCACTGAGGGCAATGCTGTCCAGGTGGTATTCTGCTGAAAGAATAAACATGTTTATTGTTTCAACGGGTCCAATATACAGAATTTCCACGGCAGAATATTTAAATTATAAGGTTAGCTAAACCACGCGGTCGATGGCGTTAACGTAAAAAAATACCAAAGTTAAAAATTGTGCATTTTTGGTCACTTCATATGCAATAAAAATATTAATAAAAAGCGATCAAAAAGTCCCATCAAAAGAATAATAGTACCAATAAAAACTACAGACCACGGGACAAAAAATTAGCCTTCATATAGCCCTATATGCGGAAAAAAAAAGTTATGGGGGTCAGAAGATAATTTTAAACATACTAATTTTGTTGCATGTAGTTAGACTTTTAAAATAAAATAAAATAAAGCCTACATAAATTGGGTATTCTTGTAATCGTATGGTCCTACAGAATAAAAATATGTCATTTTTAATGAAAAATGCATTGCGTAGAAACGGAAGCCCCCAAAAGTAACAAAATGGCGTTTTCTTTATTTTTTCAATTTCACCCCACAAATATATATATATTTATATATTATTTTTTTTTTTTTGGGGGGGTAGATTTTGTTATTAAAATGATTTAAGTCATTCCTCCTTACCTTTAAAAAATCATAACTCTTTATTTTTTGCACAACCAATTCTACTTTGTAATGACGTCAATCATTTTATCCATTAATCTACGTTGAAACGGAAAAAAATCATTGTGCGACAAAATTGAAGAAAAAACGCCATTTCATAGCTTTTGGGGGCTTCGGTTTCTACGTAGTACATTTTTCGGTAAAAATAACACCTTATCTTTATTCTGTAGGTCCATACGATTAAAATGATACCCTACTTATATAGGTTTGATTTTGTCTTACTTCTGGAAAAAATCATAACTACATGCAGGAAAATGAATACGTTTAAAATGGTCATATTCTGACCCCTATAAAAACTTTTTTATTTTTCCGAGTATGGGGCGGTATGAGGGCTCAATTTTTGTGCCGTAATCTAAACTTTTTAGCGGTACCATTTTTGTATTGATCGGACTCATTTTTTTCCTGATATAAAAAGTGACCAAAAATAGGCTATTTTGCGCGTACGCCATTGACCGTGCAGTTAAATTAATGATATATTTTTATAATTCGGACATATCCGCATGCAGCGATACCATATATGTTAAATTTTATTTACAGTTTGTTTGTTTTTATGAGAAAAGGGGGGTGATTCAAACTTTTATTAGGGAAGGGGTTAAATAATCTTTATTAACTTTTTTTTTTTTGCAGTGTTATAGCTCCCATAGGGACCTATAACACTGCACACACTGATCTTTTACATTGATCACTGGTTTCTCATAGGAAACCAGTGATCAATGATTCTGCCGCTTGACTGCTCATGCCTGGATCTCAGGCACTGAGCAGTCATTCGGCGATCGGACAGCATGGAGGCAGGAAAGGGGACCCACCTCGTGTACTACAGCTGTTCGGGATGCCGCCATTTCACTGCGACGAACCCGAACAGCCCCCTGAGCTAACCGGGATTAGTTTAGTTTCACTTTAGACGCTGCGATCAACTTTGAACGACGCGTCTAAAGGGTTAATAGCGACGCGGCAACGTGATCAGTGCCGCGCGCTATTAGCCACATGTCCCGGCCGGGCCCAACCCGCTTTAACGCGTGGCCCCGCGTTATAGAACGGGAGCAGACTCATGACATACCGGTACGTCATAGGTCCTTAAGAGGTTAAAGGGGTACTCCGGTGGAAAACTTTTTTTTTTTTAACACCTTAAGGACCATGGACGTGTATACACGTCCAGGCTGAATGCACGTTCAGCCATTAGGACGTGTATACTCGTCCATGGCTCTCGTGGGTGCTGCTCAGTGCACCCACGAGATCGCAGCAGGGACTTGGCTGTAACACACAGCCGGGACCCTGCTGCAATGCCGGGACCGAAGTAAACTTCAGTCCCGGCATTTTAACCCTTACAGCCGCGGTCGGAAGTGGCCGCGGGCTGTAAGTGTTATGACAGAGGGAGGGAGCTCCCTCTGTCCCCTCTGCAGCACCCCGCAGCGCGATCACGATGTGCTGTGTGTAATCCCCGGCGGGCGGGAACCTGCGTTACTGCCGGGACAGAAGAAAACTTCGGTCCCGACAGTTTAACACTTACAGCCGCGGTCGGAAGCGACCGCGAGCTGTAAGGAGTTTTAACAGAGGGAGGGGGCTCCCTCAGTCTCTCTCCTGTAGAACCCCGCAACTATCGCGGTGTGGAGCTGTTTACCTGGGCAGCCGGGGGTCTTTAGTAGGACGCCCAGGTCTTCTCCGGTTAAAAGCGACTTCCCAAAATGATGTCCCACAAAAAGAATTTGTGGGGGAAAAAAGCTCATTTCTATTTTTTCCACTGACTTTGAAATAATTCTAGCCCCACAATAAGGGCTCAATGCGCTCACTTTTGCCCTAGGTGAATACTTTAGGGGGTGTAGTTTCGAAAATGGGGTCACTTCTGGGGATGCGGTATTGTTCTGACAGCTAGAATGCTTTGCAAGTTGAAGTGCGGCCCATAATTTGTATAATGATATCCTGAAAGCCAAAAGGTGATCCTCTCCTTTTGGGTCACACCATGTGGCCATGCAACCAAATATGGTTTAAGCGGGGGTATTACCGAACACGGGACGAACAGCGTAATAAAATATGGGGCGCATTTTCTACTTTTCAGATGCAATGTACAAAAAATATGTCCCACAAATAATGCATTTGTGAAAAAAAAGAAATTTAAAATGTTTCCACTGACTTTGTATCCATTCCAGCCACACAAAAAGGACTCATAGTACTCACTTTTGGTCTAGATGAACACTTTAGGGGGTGTAGTTTCCAAAATGGGGTCACTTGTGGGGTTCTGTATGGTTCTGGCAGGTAAAACCCTTTGCAGGCATGAAGTGCGGCCTATAATCCATTTGGCCTAAAATGATGCCCTGAAAGCCAAATATGGAACCAAATATGGCCTAAGTGGGGATACTTCCAAACACGGGCCGAGCAGCTTAATAAAATATAGGGTGCATTTCTTGCAATATCAGAAGTGATGTACAAAAAATATGACCCACAAATGATGCATTTGTGAAAAAATGCAAATTTCGGATTTTTAACACTGACTTTGTAATAATTCCTGCCAAAAAACTATGGTGTTAAAATACTCACTGTACCCCCTAGCGAATACCTTGAAGGGTCTCAAATTTAAAATGGGGTCATTTGGGGGGTGTTCCTATGTTCTACCACCTTCAAATTTCTGCAAACCTTGCATTGCACATAAAAAAAGATGTACTTTTCAAAGTTTCAAGTTAAATTGTTAGGCTTCTAATTAATTTAAAATATGGATTAAAAACAAAAAAAATGCTGTCAAAATAAAGTAGACGTCTGAAAGTATAAGTTTCATAAACTATTTGGTCAGTAAGTATAAATATATGCAACCTATTAGTGTTAACCCCTTAAGGACTCAGGGTTTTCCCGTTTTTGCACTTTCGTTTTTTCCTCCTTACCTTTTAAAAATCATAACCCTTTCAATTTTCCACCTAAAAATCCATATTATGGCTTATTTTTTGCATTGCCAATTCTACTTTGCAGTGACATTAGTCATTTTACCCAAAAATACACGGCAAAACGGGAAAAAAAATCATTGTGCGACAAAATCGAAAAAAAACGCCATTTTGTAACTTTTGGGGGCTTCCGTTTCTACGCAGTGCATATTTCGGTAAAAATTACACCTTATCATTATTCTGTAGGTCCATACGGTTAAAATGATACCCTACTTATATAGGTTTGATTTTGTCGCACTTCTGGAAAAAATCATAACTACATGCAGGAAAATTTATACGTTTAAAAATGTCATCTTCTGACCCCTATAACTTTTTAATTTTTCCACGTACGGGGCGGTATGAGGACTCATTTTTTGCGCCGTGATCTGAAGTTTTTATTGGTATGATTTTTGTTTTGATCTGACTTTTTGATCACTTTTTATTCATTTTTTTTATGTTATTAAAAGTTACCAAAATACGCTTTTTTGGACTTTGGAATTTTTTTGCGCGTACGCCATTGACCGTACGGCTTAATTAATGATATATTTTTATAGTTCGGACATTTACGCACGCTGCGATACCACATATGTTTATTTTTTTTTTTTTTTACACTGTTTTATTTTTTTATGGGAAAAGGGGGGTGATTCAAACTTTTATTAGGGAAGGGGTTAAATGACCTTTAGTAACACTTTTTTTTTACTTTTTTTTTGCAGTGTTATAGGTCCCATAGGGACCTATAACACTGCACACACTGATCTCTCATCCTGATCACAGGCGTGTATTAACACGCCTGTGATCAGCATTATCGGCGCTTGACTGCTCCTGCCTGGATCTCAGGCACGGAGCAGTCATTCGTCGATCGGACACCGAGGAGGCAGGTAAGAGCCCTCCCGGTGTCCGATCAGCTGCTCGGGACGCCGCGATTTCACTGCGGCGGTCCCGAACAGCCCGACTGAGCAGCCGGTATACTTTCAGTTTCACTTTAGAAGCGGCGGTCAGCTTTGACCGCCGCTTCTAAAGGGTTAATACCGCACATCGCCGCGATCGGCGATGTGTGGTATTAGCCGCGGGTCCCGGCCGTTGATTAGCGCCGGGACCCACGCGATATGATGCGGGATCGCGGCGCGATCCCGCTTCATATCGCGGGAGCCGGCGCGGGACGTAAATATACGTCCTGCGTCGTTAAGGGGTTAAAATTGCAAAAAATCTTAATTTTTTTTTACATTTCATGATTTTTTGCATTGTAAAAAAAAAAAACAAATGATATCAGCTTACTTTTATTATGTACATGAAGGACAATGTGTGACAAAAAAACAATGTCAGAATTATCGTGATTGGCAAAACGTTACCAGAGTTATTCTCTAATAAAGACAGACATCCCCGATTTGAAAAGACAGGCCTGGTCTTTCAGAGGCGTACAGGTTTACTTGTGCTGGTCCTTAAGGGGGTTAAATGAATTGGTGCCAGAAAGAAACAGATTTGTAAATTATTTCTATTTAAAAAATCTTAATCCTTCCAGTACTTATTAGAGGCTATATACTATGGAGGAAATGCTTTTCTTTATGGATTTCTCTTCTGTCACAACCACAGGGCTCTCTGCTGACCTCTGCTGTCCATTTTAGGAACTGTCCGGAGCAGGAGAAAATCCCCATAGCAAACATGTGCTGCTCTGGACAGTTCCTAAAATGGACAGTAGAGGTCAGCAGAGAGCACAGACGCCCAGTTTAGAAGCAAATCCCCATATCAAACCTCTTCTAAACTGGGCGTTTCCCGAGACAGGTGTCATCAGAGAGGATTTAGACAGAAAAGAACAACCTTAACTTCAGAAGCTCATAAGTACTAAAAGGATTAAGATTTTTTAATAGAAGTAACTTACAAATCTGTTTAACTTTCTGGAGCCAGTTGATATATATATATATATATATAAAAAAGTATTTTCCTGGAATACCCCTTTAACATTATATTTTAATATTTATAGCAATCAGTTGATTGCTAATACTGTTCAATGCTATGCATAGCACTGATCAGTGTTATTGGCTATCTTCTGCTCTGGTCTGCTCGATCTCAGACCAGAGCAGAAGAAGCTGGGAAGGTGGAGGAGGCAGGTGAGGGGACCTCCATCCGCCATGTTAGCTGATCTGATCCCTGCGGCCGTGCCAGACAATCAGATTAGCATAAATTATAGCTGCGCTGCCGCCGATGCCATGATATTGATCACGGCATCTGAGGGGTTAATGGTAGACATCCGGACGATCACGGCCATTACCGGCGGGTCCCTGGCTGCTATCAGCAGCCGGGACCTGCCGCACATGACCTGATCATCGCTCCATTGCTCGCGGTCATGTACAGGACATAAATGTACATCCTTGTGCGCTAAGTACTGGAGCACCAGGACGTACATTTACGTCTGTGGTCGTTAAGGGGTTAAACTTCACATACATGTGTATTCTCAGCTCAGCAGAGTATGCTAGTTTTGTCTACTGGGAGACCGCCAGCAATTTATCTACCAACAATACAAAGGATCAAGGTGTCTGAAATTCAACAAGCTCAAACATTTTTCCCTCTCAACATTATGAATAAAGGTAATATAGTAACATGGTTTGTACGGTTGAAAAAAAGACAAGGGTCCATCGAGGTCAACCTAAAACCCTACTGTATGGCAAAAGAAAATCACAGTGGTCAGCACAAAGCCCCTATAGTTGTAGTCCCCCGCTAGAGTGTTATGACAATGCTAAATGCAGACACAGGTGTACTACTAAAGCACTGGTGCAATTACTGTAAAAACACAGGTGCTGTACCAATGTAGCATAAAAAGTCCATAGTAATCCAATACGTAGGAGAAGATGGCAGCACTCACCAGTACAGTAGAAAGTCTTCTTTATTAACCTCTTAAGGACTCAGGGCATATCTGTACGTCCTGCGCCCACTCCCGCGATATATCAGGTCGGTCCCGGCGGCTAATGGTAGCCAGGACCCGGGGCTAATACCGGACATCACTGATCACGGTCATGTCCTGTATTAACCCTTTAAATGAGGTGATCAAAGTTGATCGCCGTTTCTAAAATGTAATTCCCGGCAGCTCAATCCGGCTGACTTTTTTATGGAAAAAAACTATGGAAATAAAAATAAACATATGTGGTAATGCCGCGTGCGTAAATGTCCTAATTATAAAAATATATTGCTAATTACACCGCATGGTCAATGGTGTACATGTAAAAAGAAAAAGTCCACAAAAGCGTATTTTTGGTCACTTTTTATACCATAAAAAAAATTAATAAAAAGCGATCAAAAAGTCAGATCAAAACAAAAATGGTACCGATACCGCCCCGTATGTGGAGAAATAAAAAAAAAAAAAAAAGTTATAGGGGTCAGAAGGACATTTTTAAACACTTTAATTTTCCTGCATGTAGTTATGATTTTTTCCAGAAGTAAGAAAATCAACCTTAAATAAGTAGGGTATCACTTTAATCGTATGGACCTACAGAATAAAGATAAGGTGTAATTTTTACTGAAAAATGCACTGCATAGAAACAGAAGCCCCCAAAAATTACAAAATAGTTTTGTCTTTTTTTCAATTTTGTCGCACAATGATTTTTTTATTTTTTTTTTGTTTCGCCGTAGATTTTTGGATAAAATGACTGATGTTATTACAAAGTTGAATTTGTGGCGTAAAAAAAAAGCCATCATATGAGTCTGTAGGTGCAAAATTGAAAAACATTGAATTGAAAGTGCAAAAACCCTGAGTCCCCAAGGGTTATGGTGCAAAATTCCCATATAGTGTGGCCGGACCAGAACGCAAAACAGAATCAGCAGCATGGGTGATAGCTGTTGCGCGTGTCTGATGAAGCGTGTCTTGCGCATGCGCAAAAGCAGTCACCCATGCTGCTGATTCTGTTTTGGCGTTCAAGGGGAGCATGGATGTTTGCCTTCCTCTGGATCAACACAGTAGGGTTTTAGTCCAATACGTAGAAGAAGATGGCAGCACTCACCAGTACAGTAGAAACTCGCATTTAGTGCGGCTGGACCTCTTGTGGTGGTGGGAGGTGATTGGTGTGCGGTGGGAGGGGGCATGTCCCCCCTTGTGGTGGTGGAAGGGTGTGTCTGATCATGCAGCCTTCTCTTGTCTATGACTCATGGACAAGGCTGATACTGCTGCAGGACTGGTTAGTGTCCCAGTAGGTATGGGGACCCCTAGCGGTGGGATTTTTAGGAGCTGTTTTCTTTTATAAAAAAAAAAATGTAAACAACCAAATTACGAAAGGTCTTTAATATTCATCAGTAACAACATATAAAAAGTTTCTGGATCAGACAATGCCCATTTAAAGGGGTTGTGCGCTGCCCTAATTTTCGGAGCTCCACTCACAGCGTCCGGAAGTTCATTACTCCGAACGCTGTGTGCGGGCTTCCGTGTTTGCGGCCGCCGGGCGTGACGTCACGCCCGGCCCCTCGACCGCCCACTCGTGCCGTCGTGACACGGTCGCGCCCCCTTCCCATAGACTTTCGTTGAGGGGGCGGGCAAGACATCACAAGGGGGCGAGCGAGACGTCGCGAGGGGGCGAGCGAGATGTCGCGAGGGGGCGAGCGAGACGTCACGCCCGGCGGCTGCGAACACGGAAGCCCGCACACAGCATTCGGAGTAATGAACTTCAGGACGCTGTGAGCGGAGCTCCGAAAGTCAGGGCAGTGCACAACCCCTTTAAAGGTTGGCTCTTGCTCTGGTAGGCCAGTGTTGTCTATGTATGGACTGTACTTCCCTGTTGCTTATCACTGAAGGTTTTAGGAAATGGAACCAGATTAATCAGCTTTTTTAGGTCTTCATGAGACAACCCCTTTAGCCACATACAAATACTTCATTTTTTTCTTGGATCACTTGCTTTTCTTCTTAGAGGAATGATGTAAGAAGGCCACCTTTTAAAGGGAACCAATCAGAGTTTACACTATATAATGCTGGGCAAAGCCCCTCCGCTTGATTGAAGGCCGCGTCATCGCTCTGCTCCGTCTGTTCAGTAAGCAGAGTGATGATGCAGCCCATCAATCAAGCCGAGGGGGCGTCGCTGCCAGGCCGAAGAACTGGACTAGGTGAGAGGAGATTCCCGCCCAGGGGGACAACTTAAGGCCGTGGCAGTGACTAGTTTATAAGTTCATATCCTCACTATTCATGGGGCAGGAGCATCCCCCAAGGATGGTGAGGATAAAGATTTTACCCTATGTAAGGCTTTACCAAGCGTTATAGAGGGTAATATCTGATGATTGGTTCCCTTTAAGGTCATGCAGTTCAGGGAAGGTTTGTTCACACAGCGGAATTTCCAAGCACAATCCGCCAGAAAAACGTGATTCTGCTGCACTGTACACACGGCGGAATTTCCGCGGCAGATGTTTCAGTGTCCGCAGAAATAATGAACAGGTTTATTGTTTCTGTGGATGCCATTCGTGTTTTCCGGGCGGACATTCTGCCCATTTACAACTATAAAAATAATACAGGGGCATTGCACTTTCAGTGACTGCATCATGTGATTTCTGAGTGCACCTCTGTGTGCTATCTGAATTTGAAAAAGAGCCCCTCTCAACCAGTATCCTTTGCCAAGGTCATCTTGGAGAACTGAGATTATGGTGCTGTAATAAGCCATTTCAATTGCCTAATATAAAGCATTACAAGGATTCCTAATGATAAACGTGCCTATATAAATACATTAAATAGGGCATTATTCTCTAGTAAATTGAAGGTAAACAAAGAACTGATCGGCTGACCCGATATGTGAAATGTACAATCTCTGATATTGTGATATAAATATTTCCTTATTACAATGAAATAATGGGTCATTTCTATATAGGCCTATAGAGCAATGTTTCCTGGCATTCCTTACAATATAGTTAGGAGTACCCAAGAACACAGCAATATTTAGTAGCGGCAGATCCAATGACAGCAGATCCAAAGGACTAGATGCTTATCGAATGTCAAACAGCACTTACGGCTGTAGCATTCCCAGACGTATAACAGATCTGAGGTAAAAAAAATATATATATTTTTTTTTTTATATATTTTTTTTAAGCAAGTAACAGAAAAATGTCAGTGGATAAGTTCACATGTGGATGTTTTGTTGCAGAAATATCTGCAAATGTTCCATGCATCTCGATGCATTTGTGAAATGAAATGCACATGTTGCAGAAACATTTACAATCGTGTGTATCCGAAATGCTGCAGAACAGCACATCCATTTTCTTTTTTTTTTTTTTGGGGGGGGGACAAAATTAAAACATGAGTATTGTGCAACAGATTTGCAATGGAATTCTGTGACGGATTTGCAATGAAGAAATCCACTGCATGTGAACATATCCTAAAAAGGTTGGAAATGACTGCTTCATGCCAATACCCAGTGACAATCTTACATGGCAAATCACATACAATCACTGCCTAATCGCTATTTATGACATTTATAAGAACAAGAGTAGATTTTACAATACATATATCACCTTCTAGGATTTAGTCGCAGCTTTTAATATTCCAAGCAATACAGATAAAAATCCTTACTGTAATTCCACAACATGTCCATGCATGTGCTACTGCAACACGTACAGTGAAATGAATGGATCTCAGATGACTCACAGCTACTGTACATGGAAAGTTGTAGCAAGTTTTCCACTGGGAAAAAAGACCTTGTGACAGGGAAACCCCAAGCTTTCCAGAGGCAGTCACCCCCTGAAGAAGTCAGGCTCTGGGGGAGGTAATAAAATAGGTGATGGCAATAGGCACCCAATGAAGGATGGGCCAATGCTACTACAATGCCATAGGAAATTCTGCTTCTTAATAGACAAGAAGAGCTAATCTATCAAAGAGATTGAAATGGGTTAAATATGCACCATCTGACGTGTGTGTGTGTGTGTGTGTGTGTGTGTGTGTGTGTGTCTCTATCTGTCTACAAACACACACACAATCCACAATGATGTAATACACAAGCTTGTCATGCCAGTGTATGTGGAATGCATAGTAAAGGCACATATTTCTGCCCATTGAGGAGCACGCCCATGCCCGCACTAGTTAACCAATGCAGTGCAGTTCTTCAGTGTCACTGTATGCTGCTGGCAATGGAAGTTAGTATAGACAAGACACGCAAGTTCTCCCCTTATGGCATCGCGCTGCAGAGCCCGAGGTGAAGCATACTTCTACCAGGAGTAGTACTGGGCACAAATAAGCCAAGAAGCTTGACGTGTGTACCGTATATATATATATATATATATATATATATATATATATATATCCAACGCCCCTGAAGAAAACACGGATATAATAGTGCAACAACTACATGCCCTGTTGCCACTTACCGTAAATGCCCGAGCAGTGGGACCGCGGCGCACCGAACCGCTCGGCTAGGGGGGCAGAGTGGGGGGACACTCAAAGGAGCTATCTGGCCTCTGGGTGCGGGGAATCCTGTGGGTTGGTGAGGGGCACAATCACCAGCTCTTCACCCATCGGGCGTCAGCACCTCCGGATCCAGAGCTGTCTCAAGCAGGCACTGCCCAGCCAGTGGGCGGCGCCTAGGCAACAAAATGGGCGGGAAGTTGCGTCGACGAGGCTGTCTCTTGATCGATTTGAGAGGGGGGTGGAAAATGACCTTCCTAGTTTGGTGATTAGTGTGTTGGGGAAGCGCAGGCTGTTGCAGTCTCCAGACGTGTGATGTGGGAGCCCTGCAGTATGTCGTGAGGAGGCGCAGCATGCGGAGCTCACCAGGGCGACGGCTGCTACTGCTGAGGGGAGGCCGGGCAGCTCTTCACAGAGAAACGGCGGGAGAACTGTGCACTGTGCGAACGGGAGGCGAGATGCTTCTTCTGGTGCCCCTCACACACTACAGTTTGTCAACAATTTGGGGTTAACATTAGGAGTCGCTTTACATCTGTCTAAAACTACACTACATTTCGTATAAACCGAATGTAGTCTAAGGCTTTGTTGACACTGCATGTTGTGGTTTTTTTTTTTGCCTGCTGATAAAGTACGTGAATGCTATACACTGGTTAGCTGTCAAAGGCTATGTTCACACAGCGAAATACCACAGGAATATTCCACTGCAGCAGAGTCCCATTGATTTCACTATGTTACACTAGGTCAGTGGTCTCTCCAACCTGTGGACCTCCAGATGTTGCAAAACTACAACTGCCAACGGCTGTCCTGGCATGCTGGGAGTTGTAGTTTTGCAACATCTGGAGGTCCGCAGGTTGGAGACCACTGGACTAGGTCATTTACTGCCAGTGTATTTGTGCACCGAATACTGGCACAGAGTTGTTCCTAAAAGAGTTGGATTACCCTATCTGCTGGGGACCCCCGTGATCTTGAGCGTGATGTCACACGCCGCCGGCCCCGTGATCGACAGTAATCAGACCCGGAGCGAACACGCTCTGGGGACTGATTACAAACGGGGTGCCGCGTGCAAGATCACGGGGGTCCCCAGCGGCGGGACTCCCGCAATCAGGCATCTTATCCTCGATCCTTTGGATAGGGGATAAGATGTCTAAGCACCGGAGAACCCCTTTAAAAACTGCAAATCGCATAATTTTTGCACAAGATCAAGCTATATGCAAAAATTTTGAAACTGTTTTTCGCCATCCTCGCTGAATGGGCATGGCTTTGCAGAAAGGGGACAAGCTCCCACCCGCTCACCAAATTTATGACAGGTTATGCTTTTTAGTAAGCATAAACTGCAGTTAGAATCCCTGCCAGCTTGGAGGAGCTGGCGGAAACGTTAGAGAGAAAGCACTTCCAGCCTAAGGGTACGTTCAGACGAACAGATCCACAGTGTATTTTACGCTGCGGATCCGCCACCGAATGACAGTTTACAGGGTGCCTTTAGATGTGCTTGCTCGGAACGGCAATACGCTGCTACGAGCAGACAGACTGCAATGTGTGAGTCGCCGCACAGATGTGCAGTATACTCGCACGTTGCGGCTGCTCTCGGCCTAGATCAGGGAGCAGCCGCGATTTGTGCGAGTGCACAGAGCATGCGCGGCAACTTTCACATCGCAGCAGTGTAATCTAGAGAAAGGAAGGAAGGCGCCTCATGTGCGGGATCAGTAGATCTTGCAGGTGGGGGTAGGGGAAGGTGATTCCCAAGCTGCTTACCGAAGTAGGTTGTGCGCCCACACACAACAAGGTTAGGAGCAGAAGAGATATGAAAGCAGGTCCACTGCAGCCCTCCTGGGTAAGTGTAGAATCAAAGACGAATGACCAGGGAGTCAGGAGTTTGTCTGGCGCAGAGAGGAACCATCAGACAGCCAAGTAAAATCAATGGATTTATTAGATGCAACGCGTTTCGCTGCGCATGCGCAGCTTCATCAAGCTGAAGCTGCGCATGCGCAGCGAAACGCGTTGCATCTAATAAATCCATTGATTTTACTTGGCTGTCTGATGGTTCCTCTCTGCACCAGACAAACTCCTGACTCCCTGGTCATTCGTCTTTGATTCTATCGCAGCAGTGTGTCTGCTCGAAGCAGCGTATTGCCACTCCAAGAAGGCACATCTGAGGCACCCTGTAGGGGTCCTTCAGCAGTGGATCCGCAGTGAAAAATACGCTGTGGATCTGCTTATCTGAACGCACCCCAAGGATCTGTTCACATGGTCCGATTACCTTCGGAATTTCCGTATTTGCTGTGGAAAATCCGCTGCAGATTTTGCTATTAACCTTAATTGTTCAGCAGAAAATCTGTAGTAGAGGCAGATTTTCCTTCCGACCCATTGTAGTCAATGGTAACAGTCTGCTGCAGATTTTCTGCAGCAAATACGCTGCGGAAATTCCGCAGGTAATCAGCCCAAGTGAACAGACCCTTAGGGTTCGTTCACATGTGCGTATTTTTGCTGCGGATTGGCTTCAGCAGATTTTGCTGTCCATTAAAGTCAATGGGCAGCAAAACCTACGGCAGCAAATCTGCTGCAGATCTGCAGCAAAAATATGTACGTATGAATGCACCCTAAGGGTACTTTTACACGGAAGGATCAGTAGCGCATTTTACACTGCAGATCCGCCGACTATGGACCCTACATTGTGCCTTCAGCTGTGCCTGCTCATGCGCAGTGTACTTGCGAATATTGCTGCTGCTCCCTGGGCTAAACCGAGAGCACCCGCAATGTGTGCCAGTAGACCTTGCATGCACGCAGGGACTTGCACGTCACAGCGTCGGATTGCTGCTACGAGCAGGCGCAGCTGTAGGGTCCATCGGTGGCGGATCTGTCCGTGTGAACGTACCCTAAAGGTACGTTCACATGTACAGAATCTGCTGCAAATTGTCTGCAGCTGATTCTGCTACCCATGAAAGTTAATGGGTAGCAAAATCAGCTGCACAAAATATGCAGCAGATACTGTATGTGTGGACATAAACTAAGCATACGTTCACATGTGCTTATTTTTGCTGTAGATCTGCTGCAGATTTTGCTGCCCATTGACATGAATGGGCAGCAAAATCTGCTGAAGCAAATCTGCAGCAGCATTTACGCACATGTGAACGCACCCTGAGGGTGCGTTCACACGCTATTACTAGCAGCGGTTTTCATGCTGCGGTAAACCTGCTGCGAGTTACACCACCATTGATTTGAATGGGTCCACAGACAGTCCGCAATAGTGTCAGATTTGTGGACTGTCCGCAGACCCATTTAAATCAATGGTAGCGTAATTGGCAATGTGTTTCTGGCAGCGGGAAACTCGCTGCTAGCTACTAGCGTATGAACGCACCCTAAAGGTGAATTCACACGTACAGTATCCTGCGCAGATTTTGAACTTGCAGATTTTGTGCTGCAGATTTCAATATAAGCTAAATGACTGAACACACGATCAAATCTGCAGGTTAAAAATTTGCGCATCAAATATGCGAAGGATACTGTACGTGTGAATTCACCCTAAGGGTACGTTCAGACGAGCGGATCCACAGGGTATTTAACGCTGGGGATCCGCCGCTGAAGGGCCCCTACAGTGTCCCTCAGACGTGCCTGCTCATAGCAGCTATACGCTGCTACGAGCAGACACACTGCAGTAGGGATGTAAGAAAAAATCGATTCTCGCGATAATCGCGATTTTTCATTTGCCGATACAGAATCTATTCAAAATATTTTTGAATCGATTCTTTTAGGGATGTGGAATTTTTAATAAAACGCACTTTCTCTTACCTGCCAACGAGCCCCCGGAGCTCCGGTACAGGTGTTCGGTCCCCGGGCTGTATTCTTCTTACTTCCTGTTAGTCCGGCACATCACATGGAGCTTCAGCCTATCACCAGCCGCAGCGATGTCCCGCCTCCGCTGGTGATAGGCTGAAGCTCCATGTGACGTGCCGGACTAACAGGAAATAAGAAGAATACAGCCTGGGGACCGAACACCTGTACCGGAGCTCCGCGGGCTCGTTGGCAGGTAAGATAAAGTGCGTTTTATTTTATTTTGCAGCCCGGACGGGATAACATGAGAAAAGTGAGCACCGGAGTACTAGATCGCCGCTGTCAAAGCTGACAGCGGCGTCTATTGGGATCTGTGAATGCTCCCAGGTGGGCGATATATCGCGATGTATCGTCACCTAGACGGTATCGCGATATATCGAATCGCCACACTGGTATCGCGATTCGAATCGAATCGCCAAATTCTTGGCGATTCACACCCCTACACTGCAGTATACTTGCATATTACGGCTTCTCTCGGCCTAGCTCAGGGAGCAGGGGGAGTGGCACCATGTGTGCAAGTACACTGCACATGTGCGGCAACTTGCACATCGCAGCAGTGTGACTGCTCGTAGCGGCGGATTGTCATTCCGAGCAGGCACATCTGAGGCACCCTGTAGGGGTCCTTTGGCGGCATATCCACAGTGTAATATACGCTGTGGATTTGCTCATCTGAACAATGGGTAGCAAGATCTGCAGCAAAAATACGCATGTGTGAACCTACCGTTAGGGCTCATTCACACGAGCGGATCTTGTTGAGTATTTAAGTGTGGATTTTGCTACAGATTTTCAGATGCTTATTTTCTACAGGTTTTTTTCCTGCTGCTTATTTTTGCTGGTAAGTCAAGGATAAAATAAAGCAGATCTGCTGCAGAAAATACGTACATGTGAATGCATCCTAACGGTAGGGTCAAAATACAAGGATACGCAGCCTATTTTACGCTGCCGATCAGCCGATGACTCAACCTTCAGTCTGCCTCCAGCTGTCACCCCCCCCCCCCATCCGCCGCTCCGAGCAGTCACACAGGGCGAATCACTGTGCGAGTCACTGCATGCATGCGCAGTGTACTCAGATGTCTGTGAGTAGACTGTGAGCCCACACGGCGACTCATAGGCCCCTGTGTGACTGCTCTGTGTGGCGGATTGCCGCTGTGAGCAGGAGGAACAGCTAGAGGCACACTAAGGGCCGGGTCACCAGCAGATCTGTAGTGTAAAATACGCTGCATATGTGTTCTGTGACCCTACCCTAATGGTGTATTCACACGTACAGTAGATATGTCAACTTTATGTTTGCACCATAAAGTTGACATGTTTTTAATTTTTGAAGACATCAGAGGCCTTCAAAGTTTAGCAGCAATTTTCCAATTTTTCCCGAAAATTTCAAAATTCGAATTTTTCAGGGACCAGTTAAGTTTAGAAGTGAATTTGCGGGTCTTTATGTTGGAAATACCCTATAATGGACCCCATTATGAAAACTGCACCCCTCAAAGTATTCAAAATGTCATTCAAAAAGTTTAACCCTTTAGGTGTTTCACAGGAATAGCAGCAAAATGGAGAAAAATCTAAATCTCCATATTTTTTTTTTTTTACAGTAAAATTTTATTGTAGCCCCATTTTTACAAGGGATGAAAGGTAAAAAAGGCCCCCTAAAACTTGTAATGAATTGAAATGCCTCATGTGGATATAAAGTGCACTAGAGAGCTCAGAAGGGAAGGAGCGACAGTGGCATTTTGGAGAGCGAATTTTGCTGAAATTGTTTTGGGGCGGCATGTCCCATTTAGAAGCCCCCATGATGCCAGAACAGGAGAAGAAAAAAACATGGCGCACAATTTTGGAAACTACACCCCTCAAGGAACGTAACAAGGGGTATAGTGAGCATTAACACCCCACAGGTGATTGACAAACTTTTGTTAAATTGGGATGTGAAAATGAAAAATTTGTATTTTAACACTAAAATGCTGGTGTTACCCCAAACTTTTCATTTTCACAAGGAGTAATAGGTGAAAATGCCCCCCAAAATGTGCAACCCTATTTCTCTCGAGTGAGGAAATACCTCATATGTAGATGTAAAGTGTTCTGTGGGTGCTCTAGAGGGCTCAGAGGGAAATGAGCCACATTGGGCTTTTGGAGAGCGAATTTTGCTGAAATCGTTTTTGGGGGGCATGTCACATTTAGGAAGCCCCCATGGTGTCAGATCAGCAAGAAAAAAAAAAAAAACACATGGCATATTATTTTGGAAACTACATCTCTCAAGGAACGTAACAAGGGCTACAGTGAGCCTTAACACCTCACAGGTGACTGACAAACTTTCGTTAAATCGGGACTTAAAAATAAAAACATTTTTAATAAAATGGTGTTAACCCAAATTTTTCATTTTCACAAGGGGTTATAGGAGAAAAAGCCCCCCTAAAATTTGTAACCCCATTTTTTCTGAGTATGGAAATACCCCATATGTGGATGTAAAGTGCTCTGCGGGCGAATTACAATGCTCAGAAGAGGAGGAGCACCATTGGGCTTTTGGAAAGAGAACTTGGTTGGAATGGAAGTTGCGGGCCATGTCCGTTTACAAAGCCCCCTTGGTGCCAGAACAGTGGACCCCCGCCACATGTGACCCCATTTTGGAAACTACACCCCTCACAGAATTTAACCCCTTAAGGACCTAGCCATTTTACACCTTAGGACCAGAGCGTTTTTTGCACATCTGACCACTGTCACTTTAAACATTTAATAACTCTGGAATGCTTTTAGTTATCATTCTGATTCTGAGATTGTTTTTTCCATGACATATTCTACTTTAACATAGTGCTAAAATTTTGTGGTAACTTGCTTCCTTCCTTGGTTAAAAATCCCCAAATTATATGAAAAATTTGAAAATTTTGCATTTTTCTAACTTTGAAGCTCTCTGCTTGTAAGTAAAATGGATATTCCAAATACATTTTTTTTATTCACATATACAATATGTCTACTTTATGTTTGCATCATAAAATTGAAGTGTTTTTACTTTTGGAAGACACCAGAGGGCTTCAAATTTCAACAGCAATTTTCCAATTTTTCACAAAATTTTCAAACTCACTATTTTTCAGGGACCAGTTCAGGTTTGAAGTGGATTTGAAGGGTCTTCATCTTAGAAATACCCCACAAATGACCCCATTATAAAAACTGCACCCCCCCAAAGTATTCAAAATGACATTCAGTCAGCGTTTTAACCCTTTAGGTGTTTCACAGGAATAGTAGCAAAGTGAAGGAGAAAATTCACAATCTTTATTTTTTTACACTCGCATGTTCTTGTAGATCCAATTATTTTAGTTTTACAAGGGGTAAAAGGAGAAAATTTATACCTGTATTTGTAGCCCAATTTCTCTTGAGTAAGGACATACCTCATATGTCTATGTAAAGTGTTCAACGGGCGCAGTAGAGGGCGAAGGAGCGACAAGGGGATTTTGGAGAGTATGTTTTTCTGAAATGGTTTTTGGGGGCCCTGTTGCATTTAGGAAGCCCCTATGGTGCGAGAACAGCAAAAAAAAAAAACACATGCCATACCATTTTGGAAACTAGACCCCTTGAGGAACGTAACAAGGAATTAAGTGAGCCTTAATACCCCACAGGTGTTTCACGACTTTTGCATATGTAAAAAAATATTTTTTTTTTTTCACTAAAATGTTTCCCCCCCAAATTTCAATTTTTTGCAAGGGTTAATAGCAGAAAATACCCCCCAAAATTTGTAACCCCATCTCTTTTGAGTATGGAGGTACCCCATAAGTTGACCTGAAGCGCACAACGGGCAAACTACAATGCTCAGAAGTGAAGAAGTCCTATTTGGCTTTTTGAGAGCAAATTTTGCTCGGGGGGGGGGGCATGTCGCATTTAGGAAGCCCCTATGGTGCCAGGACAGCAAAAAAAAAACACATGGCATACCATTTTGGAAACTAGACCCCTTGAGGAACGTAACAAGGAATTAAGTGAGCCTTAATACCCCACAGGGGTTTCACAACTTTTGCATATGTAAAAAAAAATATTTTTTATTCACTAAAATGTGTGTCCCCCCAAATTTCACATTTTTGCAAGGGTTAATAGCAGAAAATACCCCCCAAAATTTGTAACCCCATCTCTTCTGAGTATGGAAGTATCCCATAAGTTGACCTGAAGTGCACTACGGGCAAACTACAATGCTCAGAAGAAAAGGAGTCCTATTTGGCTTTTTGAGAGCAAATTTTGCTCGGGGGGCATGTCGCATTTAGGAAGCCCCTATGGTGCCAGGACAGCAAAGAAAAACCCACATGCCATACCATTTTGGAAACTAGACCCCTTGAGGAACGTAACAAGGAATTAAGTGAGCCTTAATACCCCACAGGGGTTTCACGACTTTTGCATATGTAAAAAAAATAACATTTTCAAATTTCACATTTTTGCAAGGGTTAATAGCAGAAAATACCCCCCAAAATTTGTAACCCCATCTCTTCTGAGTATGGAGGTACCCCATAAGTGTACGTCAAGTGCACTGCAGGAGCACCACAATGCTCAGAAGAGAAGGAGTCACATTTGCAAACTTTGCTGAAATGTGGGGGGGGGGGGGGGACGTGTCGCATTTAGGAAGCCCCTATGGTGCCAGGACAGCAAAAAAGCCACACATGGCATACCATTTTGGAAACTAGACCCCTTGAGGAACGTAACAAGGGGTAAAGTAAGCCTTAATACCCGACAGGGGTTTCGCAACTTTTGCATAGGTAAAAAAATATTTATTTTTTTCACTAAAATGTGGGTTTTCCTCAAAATGTTCACATTTTTACAAGGATTAATAGCAGAAAAGACACCCCACAATTTGTAAATACATTTCTTTGGAGTAATGACATACCTTATTTTTGGATGATTTTGGCTCCGTGGGTGCACACCAGCACACCAGGTCTTGGAGTGGGAGGTCAGTCAGGGGCCTTGAGCTTTTCACAGCAGCCAGGATGTGGGACCCCCTACTCAAGGAGCGTTAATGGGGGGAGCACTGAGCCCTAAAATAGGGGAATACTATGGGGGACAACGGACCGTAACGGGTAGACAGGTGGGATACACAGGCCCGTAATATGGGGTACAGTGGGCCAGAGAATAATAAAACAGGATATGTTCCCAGAATGACCCAGAGCATAGCCAAAACTAAAAAAAAATATGCCCGCCCAAAACCCTATGCTCTGAGTCATCATTCTGGGAATGTGATGTGTGTGGCCATCCCTAACCTGTTGCCTCAAATGCGCACCCCGCTCAGGTGGAGAGAGAGTGCAGCGCATTTGAGGCAACATAAAAAAGTCCCCGATGATAGTGACTCAGTGACCTATGACCCATTTTTGAAAAAACACCCCCAGAGGTTTTTTGTTTTTTTGGGGGGGGGGGGTTTTCAGGTTTTTTGGGGAAATTTTGTGATTTATGGGGGTTATATAATGTACTCTGAACTTGGTACATTGGGCAAATTATGGAAAATTCTAATGAAAAGTGAAAATTTTGTGCTCCTTGGAAGTGTTATACTCCCTGAAGCAGCCTATGCAGAGGACCGGATTATCTGGTGTCACATTGATACCTGGTGTCCTTCCGCATCCCCTTCCTGTAACACACTCTGCATTTTTTATGGGACAGTCCCTTCTTTCCACTGGGGGGGGATCTCACCTGGAAAGTGTTGGCCTGGGACGATCCTGGCGCCTATAACTCCAGACCCTTGGGAAGTCTGGCCTGATCTTTCCCGGTCAGCAAAGATCAGGAACCTTAGGACTACTTTTTGGTACTGGAGGAATGTCCCTGTGTTGTCAGCGTACTGGGATAGTACAAAAGCGTTGTACATGGCAACTTGTACCAAGTAGACCGCAACTTTTTTGTACCATGCCTGTGTTTTCCGCATGGCGTTATATGGCTTGAGGACTTGATCTGAGAGATCAACTCCCCCCCCCCCCCCCCATATACCGATTGTAGTCCAGAATACAAATAGGCTTGAGGACCGGTCCCACGGTACCTCACACAGGGACAGGGGTGCTGCCATTCCCATGAATAGTGGTGAGTATAAGGACATCCCTCTTATACTTCACCAACAACAGGTTATCATGGGTCAGGGAACGGGACTCACCCTTGGGGATAGGCGTCTGGACCAAATTTAGAGGGAGGCCTCTTTGGTTCTTCCGCACGGTCCCACAAGCGGACGTGGATCTGGCGGAAAGAGATTTAAACAGAGGGATGCTGGTATAAAAGTTATCCATGTACACGTGGAAATCCTTATCCAGCAATGGGTGCATAAGGTCCCAAACGAGTTTCCCGCTAACGCCCAGAGTGGGGGGACATTCTGGGGGTTCAATACGAGAATCTCGTCCCTCATATACTCTAAACTTGCAAGTGTACCCGGAGGTACTCTCGCAGAGTTTGTAGAGTTTCACGCCATACTGCGTCCGCTTCGAGGGAATATACTGGCGGAAGATGAGTCTCCCCTTAAAACTGATGAGAGACTCATCTACCGAGAGGTCCCTGAGTGGTACGTAGGCCTCCAAAAATTTGGCCAGAAAGTGATCGTTGACCGGCCTCACTTTGTAAAGCCGGTCATAGGTGGGATCACCTCGGGGCGGACATGCCGCATTATCTGCATAATGCAGGCATTTCCGAATGGCCTCAAACCGCTTCCGTGTCATCGCCATACTGTAAAGCGGGGTCTGGTAGAGGACGTCCCTGCTCCAGTAATCATGAGCACTTGGTTTTTGGACCAGGCCCATATGCAGTGTGAGGCCCCAAAACGTCCTCATTTCCGCTGCATCAATGGCGTGCCATTCATTGAACCTGGCCAAAAACGAATCGGGGTGGTGGGCAATGAACTGCTGGGCATACAAGTTCGTTTGCTCCACCATGTGATTGACCAGGCTGTCACTGAAAACAAACTTTAAAAAGTCTAGATCAGTGAAGCCAGCATGGTCAATCCGGATTCCTGAGTCGCCAACAAACTCAGGAATCCGTGGCTGATAACCCTCTGGGGGGCTCCGGTGCACTTGTCTGGGGGGGGGGGCCGGACTCCTATTACTCTCGTGGGGGGTGCGTGGCCTCGCCTGGCGGCGTCTCTGCCGCCGTACAGGGGACTCATCATCACTACTAGATGAGTAGGGCGAGGAAGAACACAAAAAAGTAGGATCTTCCTGGCAGATTCAGAATCGGAGGCTAAAAAAGCGTAAGCCTCCGCTGCCGGAAATGCCCGGCAGGCCATCGCCTTTTTTCTACTGTGGCGGGGGGGGGGGGCAAGTGTCCCGTATCGCCGAAGATCGTTTGCGTGATTTAACAGGCGATCTCCGGCGATCGTCGACATGTGGGGGTGCCGGGACCCCGCTCGGATTTCAGCAGGCATGCTGTTCCGATCTCTGCCCGGCACGTGGCAGGGACCGGAAAACGCCAGGACGTCCAGGGACGTCCTGGGTCCTTAAAGCCCAGGGTACCAGGACGTCCCCGGATGTCCTGGGTCCTTAAGGGGTTAATAAGGGGTGCAGTGAGTATTTACAGCCCACTGGCATTTGACAGAATTTTGGAACAGTGGGCTGTGCAAATGAAAAATTCCTTTTTACAGATGACTGTTTAAAATCTGTCAGACAGATTGTGGGGCGTAAATGCTCACTGCACCCCTTATTACATTCCGTGAGGGGTGTCATTTCCAAAATGGGGTCACATGTTGGGGGGGTCCACTGTTCTGGCACCATGGGGTCTTTGTAAACGCACATGGCCTTCAATTCAAGCCTAATTCTCTCTTCAAAAGCCCATTAAATTCCGGACAAATTTTCTTTCCAAAGCCCAATGGCGCTCCTTCTCTTCTGAGCATTGTAGTTCACCCGCAGAGCACTTTACATCCACTTATGGGGTATGCTCTTTCTGGCCACTGCTCTGATGACGCCGCCGCTGCTCCAATTACTGCCGACGCTGGTCTGGTAAGCCGGGTACGCCCCCCCCCCCCCCCGACGCACGTGTTTGCCGACATGGGAGCATTGCCACGTGATGCCTGCTGATAGATATCAGCAGTCATCCCGGTCCCCGCCCATACAGGTATGCCCTCTGTCCTTAAGTACCAGGACACGAGGGCGTACCTGTACGCCCTCCGTCCCCAACAGGTTAAAGGGGCACTCGTGTAGAAAACATTTTTTTTTTTTTCAAATGTTCTTTTCAGTCTGACCACAGTGCTCTCTGCTGACATCTCTGTCATGATACCCAAGATTACATACTTCTATATTATTGTACTGCTTAAAAAAATCTCAAACTTTAACAAAATTATTATTTATTTAGATAGCGCCTATGAGAAACCATTGATCAATGTAAAAGATCAGTGTCTGCAGTGTTATAGCCCCTATAACATTGCAAAAAAAGAGTGAATAAAGATCATTTAACCCCTTCCCTAATAAAAGTTTGAATCACCCCCTTTTCCCAATAAAAAAAAAACTGTGTAAATAAAAATAAACATGTGGTATCGCAGTGTGCGGAAATGTCCGAATTATAAAAATATATAATTAATTAAACCGCACGGTCAATGGCGTACGCGCAAAAAAATTCCAAAAAGTCCAAAATAACATATTTGTGGTCATTTTTTATATCATGAAAAAATGAATAAAAAGTGATAAAGTTCGATCAATACATAAATGGTACCGTTAAAAACTTCAGATCACGGCGCACTTCAGATGACAATTTTAAATGTATACATTTTCCTGCATGTAGTTATGATTTTTTCCAGAAGAACAACAAAATCAAACCTATATACGTAGGGTATCATTTTAATCGTATGTACCTACAGAATAAAGAGAAGGTGTCATTTTTACCGAAAAATGTACTGCGTAGAAACAGAAGCCCTCAAAATTACAAAATGGCATTTTTTTCTTCAATTTTGTCGCACAATTTTTTTCCCTTTCGCCGTAGATTTTTGGGTAAAATGACTGATGTCATTACAAAGTAGAATTGGTGGCACAAAAAAAATAAGCCATCATATGGATTTTTAGCTGCAAAATTGAAAGGGTTATGATTTTTAAAAGGTAAGGAGGAAAAAACGAAAGTGCAAAAACTGGAAAACCCTCCGTCCCCAAGGAGTTAAAGGGTTACTCTGCTACCCAGCATCTAGAACATTGAGTTTCGAACGCTGTGTGCGGGCTTCCGTGTTCATAGCACCCCTCCCCCACCCCCTCGTGATGTCACGTCCCGCCCCCACAATGTAAGTCTATGGGAGGGGCGTGACGGCCATCGGAGCCCATAGTCTTTTACTTATGAATTTGATTCCGAGATTGTTTGTTAGTTTTTTTTCGTGACATATTCTACTTTATTAACATAGTGGTAACATTTCATTGATACTTGCATTTCTTGGTGAAAATTTCCAAAATGTCATGAAAAATGTGAAAATTTAGAATTTTTTTTTACTTTGAAGCTCTATGATTGTAAGGAAAATAGACATATCAACTTAACTATATATTGATTCACATATACAATATGTCTACTTTATGTTTGCATCATAAATTTGATATGTTTTTACTTTTGGAAGACATCAGAGGGCTTCAAAGGGGGAGATTTATCAAAACCTGTTCAGAGGAAAAGTTGCTAAGTTTCCCAAAGCAACCAATCAGCTCGCTTCTTTCATTTTTATCAAGGCTTCTGCAAAATGAAAGAAGCAATTTAATTGGTTGCTATGGGCAACTGTGCAACTTTTCTTCTGGACAGGTTTTGATAAATCTCCCCCAAAGTTCAGCTGCAATTTTCCCCAATATTTTCATAATCTGAATTTTTCAGTGACTAGTTCAGTTTTGAAGTGGATTTGAAGGGTCTTCATATTAGAAATTCCCCATAAATTACCCCATTATAAAAACTGCACTCCTCAAAGTATTCAAAATGACATTCAGTGTGTTAACCTTTTAGGTGTTTCCCAGGAATAGCAGCCTCATATGTGTATGTAAAGTGTTCTGGGTGCGCAGTAGGGGGCTTAGAAGGAAAGGAGAGTTTTTCTGAAATGGTTTTTGGGGTCACATTTAGGAAGCTCCTATGGTGCCAAAACAGCAAAAAAAAAACAAGCATGGCATACTATTTTGGAAACAACACCCCTCAAGGAGCATAACAAGGGGTATCGTGAACCTTAACGCCCCGCATGTGTTTGACGACTTTTGTTGGATGTGTAAATTAAGTTTCTTTTTTTCACTAAAATGCATTTTTTTCCCCAAAATTTTTACATTTTTACAAGCGGTAATAGGAGAAAATGCCCCCCAAAATTTGTAACCCCATCTCTTTTGAGTATGTGTGGACATCAAATGCCCTGCGGGCGCACTGCAGTGCTCAGAGGAGAAGGAGTAGTGGCTTTTGGAAAGGAAGTTTTGCTGAAATGGTTTTTGGGGGGCATGTCGCATTTAAGAAGCCCCTATGGTGCCAGAACAGCAAAAAAAATAAAATATATGGCATACTATTTTAGTTACTACACCCCTCAAGGAATGTAACAAGGGGTACAGTGAGCCTTAACACCACACAGGGGTTTGACAAATTTCCACTAAAGTTGGATGTGAAAATGAAAAACATTTTGTTCACTTAAATGCTGCTGTTACCCCAAATTTTTCATTTTCACAAAGGGTAATAAAAGAAAAAAGCCTCCCAAAATTTGTAACCCCATTTCTTTTGAGTATGGAAATACCACATATGTGGATGTAAAGTGCTCTGTGGACGAACTACAATGCTCAGAAGAGAAGGAGCGCAATTGAACATTTGAAAAGAGAATTGGGTTGGATTAGAAGTCGGGGGCCATTTGTGTTTACAAAGCCCGAACAGTGGTGCCAGAACAGTGGACCCCATTTTGGAAACTACACCCCTCACAGAATTTAATAAGGGGTGCACTGAGTATTTACACCCCACTGGCGTTTGACAGATCTTTGGAACAGTGGGCCGTGCAAATTCAAAATTACATTTTTCATTTTCACGGACTACTGTTCCAAAAATCTGTCAGACACCTGTGGGGTGTAAATGCTCACTGTACCCCTTATTACACTACGTGGGGGGTGTAGTTTCCAAAATGGGTTAACATGGGGAGGGGGGGGGGAAGGTCCACTGTTCTGGCATTAAGGGGGCTTTGTAAACACACATGGCCTTCAATTTCGGACATATTCGGACATGGCGCTCCTTCTCTTCTGAGCATTGTAGTTTGCCCGCAGAGCACTTTACATCCACATGTTGGGTATTTCCATACTCAGAAGAAATGGGGCTACAAATTTTGGGGAGTGCTTTTCCTATTTTCCCTTGTGAAAATGAAAAATGTAGGGTAACACCAGCATTTTAGTGAAAAAAAATTGTTTTTTTTTCATTTTCACATCCAACTTTTACCCCTTAAGGACTGAGCCCTTTTTCACCTTAACCCCTTAAGGACCCAGCCATTTTACACCTTAGGACCCGGCCATTTTTTGCACATCTGACCACTGCCACTTTAAACATTAATAACTCTGGAATGCTTTTAGTTATCATTCTGATTCCGAGATAGTTTTTTCGTGACATATTCTACTTTAACTTAGTGGTAAAATTTTTTGGTAACTTGCATCCTTTCTTGGTGAAAAATCCCCAAATTTGATGAAAAATGTGAAAATTTTGCATTTTTCTAACTTTGAAGCTCTCTGCTTGTAATGAAAATGGATATTCCAAATATTATTTTATTCACATATACAATATGTCTACTTTATATTTGCATCATAAAATTGACGAGTTTTTACTTTTGGAAGACACCAGAGGGCTTCAAAGTTCAGCAGCAATTTTCCAATTTTTCACAAAATTTCCAAAATCACAATTTTTCAGGGACCAGTTCAGGTTTGAAGTGGATTTGAAGGGTCTTCATCTTAGAAATACCACACAAATGACCCCATTATAAAAACTGCACCCCCCAAAGTATTCAAAATGACATTCAGTCAGCATTTTAACCCTTTAGGTGTTTCACAGGAATAGCAGCAAAGTGAAGGAGAAAATTCACAATCTTCATTTTTTACACTCGCATGTTCTTGTAGACCCAATTTTTGAATTTTTACAAGGGGTAAAAGGAGAAAATGTATACTTATATTTGTAGCCCAATTTCTCTCGAGTAAGCACATACCTCATATGTCTATGTAAAGTGTTCGGCGGGCACAGTAGAGGGCTCAGAAGGGAAGGAGCGACAAGGGGATTTTGGAGCGTACGTTTTTCTGAAATGGTTTTTGGGGGGCATGTTGCATTTAGGAAGCCCCTATGGTGCCAGAACAGGAAAAAAAAACCACATGGCATACCATTTTGGAAACTATACCCCTTGAGGAACGTAACAAGGAATAAAGTGAGCCTTAATACCCCACAGGTGTTTCACGACTTTTGCATATGTAAAAACATTTTTAAAAAAATTCAATAAAATGTGTTTCCCCCCCCCCAAATTTCACATTTTTGCAAGGCTTAATAGCAGAAAATACCCCCCAAAATTTGTAACCCCATCTCTTCCGAGTATGGAGGTACCCCATAAGTTGACCTGAAGCGCACTACGGGCGAACTACAATGCTCAGAAGAGAAGGAGTCATATTTGGCTTTTTGAGAGCAAATTTTGCTCGGGGGGCTTGTCGCATTTAGGAAGCCCCAATGGTGCCAGAACAGCAAAATAACCCCCACATGGCATACCATTTTGGAAACTAGACCCCTTGAGGAACGTAACAAGCGGTACAGTGAGCATTTACCCCCCACTGGTGTCTGTCAGATCTTTGGAACAGTGGGCTGTACAAAATGTTTTATTTGCGCAACCCACTGTTCCAAAGATCTGTCAGACACCAGTGGGGTGTAAATTCTCACTGCACCCCTCATTACATTCCGTGAGGGGTGTAGTTTCCGAAATGGGGTCACATGTGTTTTTTATTTTTATTTTGCGTTTGTCAAAACCGCTGTAACAATCAGCCACCCCTGTGCAAATCACCACAAATGTACATGGTGCACTTTCCATTCTGGGCACATATGGGGTATCTCCGTAGTCTGGAGAAGTTCCATTACAAATTTTGGGGGGCTTTTTTCCCTTTTACCTCTTGTCAAAATGAAAAGTATAGGGCAACACCAGCATGTTAGTGTAAAAAATTGATTTTTTTACACTAACATGCTGGTGTAGACCCCAACTTCACCTTTTCATAAGGGGTGAAAGGAGAAAAAGCCCCCCAAAATTTGTAAGGCAATTTCTTCCGAGTATGGCGATACCCCATATGTGACCCTTAACTGTTGCCTTGAAATACGACAGGGCTCCGAAGTGAGAGCGCCATGCGCATTTGAGGCCTGAATTAGGGATTTGCATAGGGGTGGATATAGGGGTATTCTACGCCAGTGATTCCCAAACAGGGTGCCTCCAGCTGTTGCAAAACTCCCAGCATGCTTGGACAGTCAACGGCTGTCCGGCAATACTGGGAGTTGTTGTTTTGCAACAGATGGAGGCTCCATTTTGAAAACAGTGGCGTACCAGACGTTTTTCATTTTTATTGGGGAGGGGGGCTGTGTAGGGGTATGTGTATATGTAGTGTTTTTTACTTTTTATTTTGTGTTAGTGTAGTGTTTTTAGGGTACAGTCGCACGGGCAGGGGGGGTTACAGCGATTTTCCCGCTACGAGTTTGAGCTGCCGCACAAAATTTGCTGCATCGCAAACTTGCAGCCTGATACTCACTGTAAGCCCCTGCCCATGTGAATGTACCCTGTACATTCACAAGGGGGGGACCTCCAGCTGTTGCAAAACTACAACTCCCAGCATGCACAGTCTATCAGTGCATGCTGGTAGTTATAGTTTTGCAACAGCTGGAGGCACACTGGGTTGGGAAACACTGAGTTAGGAAACAGACAATGTTTCCCAACCAGTGTGCCTCCTGTTGTTGCAAAACCACAACTCCCAAACATTCTCAGGCATGCTGGGAGTAGTAGTTCGGCAACATCTTTAGAGCCAGATGTTGCCGAACTACAACTCCCAGCATGCTTGGAGTTGTAGTTTGCAACATCTGGAGGACTACAGTTTGCAGACCACTAATACAGTGGTTCCCAATCTGTGCCCTTCCAGATGTTGCAAAACTACAACTCCCAGTATGCCAAAACTGTCCAGGCATGCTGGCAGTTGTAGTTCTGCAACATCTGAAGGGCCAGATGTTACAGAACTACAACTCCCAGCATGCCTGGACAGTAAGGGCATGCTGAGAATGTGTAGTTTTGCAACATCTGGAAGGGCACAGTGGTCTCCAAACTGTGGACCTCCAGATGTTGCAAAACTGGAACTCCCAGCATGCCCAGATGCCAAGGGCTGTCTGGGCATGCTGGGATTTGTAGTATATAGGGTCCCAATACAGCAATGCATGTCGCTTTACGGCGACGTGCATTGCTGTAAAGGGCCCAACCGCGGCTGAAGATCTACTCACCTGTCGCCGCCGCCGCCATCTTCCTCGCCGGGATCCGGGTCTTCAGGGATGAGGTAAGTACCGGGGCCGGTCCCCAGCACTCCCCCGTCCCCCGCCGCGTCCTTCGGTCTTCCTCCTGTCCTCTCTGGACTTCCAGGGGCCGGGCAGGACGGGAGGAAGTTACCCCCCCCCCCCCCCCTGCGATTGGTCGGTTAACTAACCGACGGATCGCAGGGGATCGGAGGAGGTGGCAGGCTTGCCACCTCACTCCTATGCTTTAGCATGGTCCTGGCTGTCTGTGACAGCCGGGATCATGCGAAATTACCGGGCAGTCGGGTCCCAGAGACCCGATCAGCCCGGTATCGCCGCAGATCGCAAGGGCGATTTCCTACATGGCCCCCCTCGGCGTTTGCCCAGGATCCCTGCTGAAGGATTACAGCAGGGATCTGCTTCCTATCTCCGCCGGGTGAGCGGCGGAGACCAGGAAAAGACATGGTGTATGCATACGTCATGGGTCCTTAAGACCCAGCGTGTGATGACGTATTCATACGTCATGGGTCCTGAAGAGGTTAAGGACTGATCCCTTTTTTATTTTTTTTTATTTATTTTTTATTTTTTGCAATTCTGGCCACTGTCACTTTATGCATTAATAACTCTGGGATGCTTTTACCGATTATTCTGATTCCGAGACTGTTTTTTCGTGACATATTCTACTTAAACACAGTGGTAAATTTTCGTTGTTACTTGCATCCTTTCTTGGTAAAAAAATCCCAAAATTTCCTGAAAATTTGGCATTTTTCGAACTTTGAAACTCTCTGCTTGTAAGGAAAATGGATATTCCAAATAAATTATATATTGATTCACCTATACAATATGTCTATTTTATATTTGCATCCTAAAGTTTACATGTTTTGACTTTTGGTAGACATCAGAGGGCTTCAAAGTTCAGCAGCAATTTTTCACAAAATTTTCAAAATCAGAATTTTTCAGGGACCAGTTCAGTTTTTAAGTGGATTTGAGGGGTCTTCATATTAAAAATACCCCATAAATGACCCCATTATTAAAACTTCACCCCCCAAAGTATTCAAAATGACATTCAGAAAGTGTGTTAACCCTTTAGGTGTTTCATAGGAGTAGCAGCAAGGTGAAGGAGAGAATTCAAAATCTTCATTTTTTTACACTCGCATGTTCTTATATATCCAGTTTTTGAAATTTTACAAGGGGTAAAAGGAGAAAAAGCCCCCCAAAATTTGTAACCCAATTTCTCTCGAGTAAAGAAATACCTCAATATGTGGATGTCAAGTGCTCTGTGGATGCACTAGAGGGCTCAGAAGGGAAGGAGCGACAATGGGATTTTGTAGAGTAAGTTTTTCTGAAATGGTTTTTGGGGGGGCATGTCGCATTTAGGAAGCCCCTATGGTGCCAGAACAGCAAAAAAACAACAACATGGCATACTATTTTGGAAACTACACCCCTCAAGGAATGTAACAAGGGGTCCAGTGAGCCTTAACACCCCACAGGTGTTTGATGACTTTTCGTTAGTCGTATGTGTAAATTATTTTTTTTCACTAAAATGCTGGTTTTCCCCCAAATTTTACATTTTTACAAGGAGTTATAGAAGAAAATGCCCCCGAAAATTTGTAACCCCATCTCTTCTGAGTATGGAAATATCCCATGTGTGGACGTCAAGTGCACTGTGGGCACACTACAATGCTCAGAAGAGAAGTCACATTTGGCTTTTGGAAAGCAAATTTTGCTGCTATGGTTTTTGGGGGGCATGTCACATTAAGGAAGCCCCTATGGTGCCAGAATAGCAACAAAAATAAAAAACACATGTCATACTATTTTGGAAACTACACCCCTCAAGGAACGTAACAAGTACAGTGAGCCTTAACACCCCACAGGTGTTTGGCAAATTACATTTTTACAAGGGGTAATTGGAGAAAAAGCCTCCCAAAATATGTTACCCCATTTCTTCTGAGTATGGAAATACCCCATATGTGGATGTAAAGTGCTCTGGGGGCGAAGTACAATGCTCAGAAGAGAAGGAGCGCCATTGAGCTTTTGGTGAGAGAATTTGGTTAGAATAGAAGTCGGGGGCCATGTGCGTTTACAAAGCCCCCATAGTGCCAGAACCATGGACCCCCCCCCCCCCACATGTGACCCCATTTTGGAAACTACACCCCTCACATAATTGAATAAGGGGTGCAGATCTTTGGAACAGTGTACACGGACCACTGTTCCAAAAATCTGTCAGACACCTGTGGGGTGTAAATGCTAACTTTACCCCCTTATTACATTACGTGGGGTGTAGTTTCCAAAATGGGGTCACATGTGGGTGGGGTCCATTGTTCTGGCACTATGGGGGCTTTGTAAACACACATGGCCTTCAATTTCGTACACATTCTCTCTCCAAAAGCCCAATGGCGCTCCTTCTCTTCTGAGCATTGTAGTTTGGCCGCAGATCACTTTACATCCACATATGGGGTATGTTCTTGCTCAGAAGAAATGGGGCTACACATTTTGGTAGGGTAACACCAGCATTTTAGTGAAAAACCCCCAAAAATGTTCATTTTCACTAGGGAAAGATCGATTATCGGTTTGGCCGTTATTATCGGCCGATAATCACGATTTTGGGCATTATCGGTATCGACAATTACCTTGCAGATAAGCCGATAATGCCCCGCATTGCGTTACAAATTTTGGGGGTCTTTATTTTCCTTTTACCGCTTGTGAAAATTAAAAGTATGGGGCAACACCAGCATGTTAGTGTAAAAATGTATCTTTTTTTACACTAACATGCTGGTGTAGACCCAAACTTTACCTTTTCATAAGGGGTAAAAGGAGAAAAAACCCACGAAAATTTGTAACACAATTTCTCCCGAGCATGGAGATACGCCATATGTGGCCCTAAACTGTTTCCATGAAATACAACAGGGCTCTGAAGTGAGAGAGCGCCATGCGCATTTGAGGCCTAAATTGGGGATTTGAATCTGCCACAAAAATACCCTGTTGTTGTTTTTCATCAGCTGGATGCTCTGTTTTGGAAACACTGCCGTACAAGACGTTTATTTTTATTTTTTTATTGGTGGGTTTTCCAAACTTTGGCCCTCCAGATGTTGCAAAACTACAACTCCCAGCATGCCCGGACAGCCTCTGGTTGCCTAGGCATGCTGGGAGTTTTAGTTTTGCAACACTGAAAATATATATATGTGTATATATATATAATATATTTAAAAATATTTTTGTGTGTGTGTATATATATATATATATATATATATATATATATATATATATTTTTTTTTTTTTTTATTTATTTTTTTTTTTTTTTCCAGTTTTTATTAGGTGTTTGTTGCAGAAAATTATTACAGAGCCACAAGAACAGTAAATAACTACAGGGGAACAACAACATCCACAACCTTCCAGGAGTAAACACCTGAGTTACAATAACATCGGTAATTGTATGCAGAGAGGGTTAATACATCAAGCAGCAGGGAACGGGAACACATTTATATGAATATTCGGCCCTCCATCCATTCCATTGTCAGGTTAAACCTCAAAGTGAGAAGAGCAGCTCCACATATACCACTCTCGATTGAATTTAGAGATTGATGATCCTTTGTTAAGAGCTATCAATTTTTCATATTTATATGCTAGGTTGATCAAGGCGACAGCCTCGCTAAGTAAAGGCGGGGCCGTCTCCTTCCAATGGTGGGTTATAACCCATTTAGATATGACTAGGATTTTGCAGATCAGTGGCCTTAGGTCTACAGGAAATTCTTGAATTCCAACAAGAAGCAAGGCTAATTTGGGAGTCAGCTCCGACAGTGGGGGATAAATAGAGCGTAAGATTTGTGCTATAGCTACCCAATAGGTAGACAGTTTCGGGGCAGAACCAAAGTATATGAGAAATAGAACCTTTTGAATCACAATTTCTCCAACAGATAGGGGAAGTGGATGGGAACATGGCATGTAAGCGTGTGGGAGAGTAATACCAACAAAACCTGCTTTCAGGGCTGCTTCCATTTGCGACACACTTCTGAGAGACTTATAAATCCAGTTTGCCGCCTGAGTCCACTCCTCCGGTGTGATAACTACAGCTAATTCATTAGACCATCTAGTGTAAGGCTTTGTGTCTAATAAACTATATATTGGTTTGAGTCCTTTGGTATTGAGACTAAAAAGACGTAGTAAGTCATCAGAAAAATACCAAGTTTTACCTGCTAAAGATCCTAAATAGTGCCGTATCTGCAAATATTTGTAAAACTCCGCGGAGGAGATACCATAGAGGTCACAAATAGCAGAGAAGATGAGTAAGTGGTCCCCATCAAACAATTGTGTGATTCTGGTAAGGCCCCTCTCCACCCATGCATGTAGCTGTATGTCCGGAATACACTGAGTCAGAAACGGTGTACATAATGGAAAGGATCTATGGTAGTGTGTGACGGACCTATGGAAGCTGGACCAACAGATAAGGCCTGCCTTAGTGAGGGGGGATAAGGTAGTAGGCAGGGGTATTCCCCATAGTGGAAAGAATAGAATGACCCCCGGTGTCTTAGCCCCACCCAGGTAACTCTCAATCTGTAACCATGGCATATTAACATCCGACCAAAATGCTTTTAGCTGTGCAATCAAGGTGGCTTGATAATATCGCTTTAAATCAGGAAGGCCCAATCCTCCTCTTGTGTTTTCTCTGACCATTAATGATCTAGCTACCCTCGGTTTCCTCGATCCCCAAATATAATGAGACAGTATACTTTGAGTCTTCATAAAGAAGCAAGACGGTAGTTGTATTGGTATGGTTCTATAGAGGTATAACAGTTTGGGTAGTATCAGCATCTTAAATGCAGCAATCCGTCCCAGCCAGGAAACCTCATATCTGCCCACTCTGTCTAAGTCACTTTGTAGATTATGTAAAAAGGGGTTATAATTATGTTTATAAAGTAATGTAAATGAACGGGTCAGCTTAATTCCCAGATATGTGATCGTGTCAGATCGCCAATCTAATTTGTAGTTACTGGAGAGATGTTGGTAAGTTGCGTCAGAAACATGTAAGGGAAGGACTTGGGACTTGGATTTGTTCAATTTGTAAAACGACACTTCCCCGAACCTGGACAATAGATCTAACGTATGTGGCAGGGAGTTCTCAGGGTCAGTCAGTGTGAGGATCACGTCATCAGCATAAAGCAACACTAGGTGTTCACTATCTCCCACCCTCACTCCCGAGATGTCAGGGTGAAGTCTCATAGCCTGCGCCAAAGGCTCCATGCAAAGCACAAATATCAAAAGGCACCCCTGGCGAGTCCCATTAGTGATGTTAAATTCTCTCGAGAGAGCTCCATTAGAAAAAAACTCTTGCATTTGGGGAAGTGTAGAGAGCTATGATTGCACCCAAAAAAGGGCCCCCAATACCCACCCAGCTAAGGACTGAAAAGGCGAAGGTCCAATTTATGCGGTCAAACGCCTTTTCAGCGTCTAGAGATTCAAATAAAGAGGGCAGTTTGGTCTTCTTTACTACGTGTAAAAGGTTCAGGACTCTTCTCGTGTTTTCATAGGCCTGTCTCTTTTGAACAAACCCGACTTGATCTACGCTCACCAGTTGGGGGAGGAAGGGGGCTAACCTAAGTGCTAACAATTTCGCGTAGATTTTGAGGTCTACATTAAGTAATGAGATTGGTCTATAATTGCTAGGGAGCCCTGTAGATTTCCCCGGTTTGGGCAAAGTAATAACCAATGCAGCCTGATTTTCTTTTGGAAGAGACCCCTTAGTGAATGATTCCGAAAGAAAGGTATGTAGGTGTGGGAGGAGGACAGAGAGAAACCTTTTATAATAGGATGTGGAAAGACCATCAGGACCTGGAGCTTTCCCTACCGGTAGAGAGTTCACAAGTCTGCGGACTTCATCTTGTGTAACAGGTGAGTTAAGAACAGACAGTTGTGTAGCAGATAAAGCGGGGAGGTGAAGAGTGTTAAGGAATTCTGCTATGTGTTGTTCAGTAGGCTGAGGAAGTGAACTATTTAAAGCTAAGTTATAAAGGGAGATGTAGTATGACATAAAGGTATTAGCTATGTCTTGAGGGTGATATATTTTAGTTGCTCCATTGTCTCCTAATAGATGTGGAATCCGAGCAATAACATGTTTGTCCTTCAGGCGAGCTGCCAGTAACTTCCCTGCTCTATTGTCGGAAGCATAGAACCGTGATTTAGTTTTCACCAATGTTCTAGCATATTGGTCGAAAAGGCCGTCTTTAATTTCAGCTCTAAGTTTTAGTTCTGTAGCTAAACGTGGAGTGGGTTGTGTCCTATTTTGTATGTCTAGGTCACGTTGTCTGTTCAAGAGATTATCAAGCATCTCCGTCTGACGTTTTTTGTGTGCATGTCCCAATTTAATAAAAGAACCCCTAATAAATGCTTTGTGGGCATTCCACACGGTGGAGGAAGAGACTTCAGGGGTCACATTAGTCTTAAAATATAAAGCCAGATCCCTCTCTATCTCGTTACCATATTGAGAGTGATGCATTAAAAAAGTATTGCTACGCCACAAGTAAGTTGGAGGAGCTGAGTCAGCTTCATGTAATTTGAGTACTATCGGGGAGTGGTCTGACGATGTGGCGTCCAAGATAGTAGAAGAAATTAAAGAATTCAATAGGGAACGACCAACGACAAAAAGGTCAATTCGGGAGTAGGTGTTGTGGGGCGGCGAATAGTAAGTATAATCTCGCTCAGACGCATGCATGATACGCCAGGCATCAAAAAACTCCTCCCTATGGAACAGATCTGAAAGGGATACTGGCCTGTATCTGGTACCTGAGGAGGTATCCACCAAAGGGTCTAAAACTGCGTTGAAATCTCCACATATAACTATTTGACCTCGTTTATGTTTGTTAACTATACGGAACAGCTTATTTAGAAAACAGATTTGTCCTTGATTAGGAGCATAAATGGATACCAGGGTATATATCACATTATTGCAGGAACATACAAGCACAATATATCTACCATGAACATCAATATTAACATAAATTTCCTTGAAGGCTATCGATCTATTGATGGCAAGGAGCACACCTCGCGACTTAGATATATGATGGGTTTGGTATAGGACCGGGTATAACGGGTTATGTATTCTAAACGCATCAGTAGAGACTATGTGCGTTTCTTGAGCGCAAAGAATATCACAATTCTTTTTTCTAGCTGTAGACCAGAGGGAGATCCTCCTTTTGAGGAGCGTTGAGTCCATTAGTATTGACAGACAAAATAGTTAATACCATTACAAAGTCTTGACCATGGTGCTAAGTCCCAGTGTAGCTGTCCCGCCAGACAAAACACGGGTTCCCAATTGGAGTAGATCCTCCTTACTACAAACAGCTGCTGTCGTACTCCTGGAATAAAAAACAAACAAACACAAGACAAACCAACAAAAGAAAACATAAAAGAGACAGCTCTCGCTGAGAAGTGGAGCCAATTATCGGGGGAAATTGGATGTCGCCAAAAAAAATCCTCATTTGTGGGGGGGAAAGAACAGTTCCTTGAAACCGATCCCGGGATGACACTGGCACACCGCAACAAAGGTGTAAAAAGAGCTATATGATATTAAACAGTTAATGGCGCCCACGTCGAGATGATCCGGCTACTTGCCATTCTAGGGGAATTCTGTTTGCTGTCGATCCGAGGCGATCAGGAGGATCTTTCACTGGAATGCTCCACTTGAGGAGTAGCTTGGTACCCTCTGCCACCGAGTGGATAGTATGGGTACCGTCGTGAAACTGAACAAGGAGACGGGTAGGGTAGCCCCATTTGTAGGGGATAGTATTATCACGTAGAGCTTGCGTGATTGGTGTCAGGTTGCGTCTTAGCTGAAGCGTTGCTGCAGATAAGTCAGTGTAAATGGAGACTCCAGAGAATTTAGCTGGTAGAGACTCCTTGTTTCTGGTTTTGAACATAAAAGCATCTTTGACATGGTAAAAATGAAGTCTCGCCAAGACATCTCGAGGTATGTTGTCTGGTAGATGTTTCGGTTTAGGAACCCTATGAGCCCTATCAATCAGCAAGTCTCTCGGCGTGCAGTCTGGGAGAACAGCTTTAATAAGATCTTGAATATAGGGTATCAGCTCCTTGGAAGGGACTTCCTCTGGGACCCCTCTAAGCTTTACATTGTTCCTGCGGGATCTGTCCTCTGACTGAGTCTAGCTGAAGCTGGGTCTGTATTCTAAAGTGTTGTATTATTAAGTGTTATATCTGAGAAGTTTTATAAGCAGAAGTTCATGTGCTGAGTATACTGTGGATCATTGTTTTCCAAACAGGGTGTCTCCAGCGGTTGCATAGCCCTTGCATTTTTTTTTTCCCTCCTGTCTGTAGCACACCTGGGGGAGGGGTTAATTGATTAACTGCTCTCAGGTGTATAAAACTAACTGGGAAACTCTGTGAGCCCTGCTCTGACTGAGTCTAGCTGAAGCTGGGCCTGTATTCTAAAGTGTTGTATTATTAAGTGTTACATCTGAGAAGTTTAATAAGCAGAAGTTTAAAAAGCAGGAGTTGTAAGCAGGACCCACTGTAACTGTAAGTATTACACTCCCTTGATAAAAGTAGTTTTTCTTAATAGTTAATAACAGCTGTTTGTCACCAAGGATATGGACAGCAGGATTGGAGGTTTTCTTCAGTGCACATTGTGCCACATGTATACATCTCTGGAGCAGCAGCTTCAGGGTAAATACCGCTGTGACAAATGTGAGCATGTTGCCCACCTGGAAGCTCGTATTAGAGATCTAGAGGAGCAAAATGCAACATTGAGGGCGATTGACAATCTTACAGAGCAAGCAGTTCGTGGGGTAGAAATGGAGGTTGGAGAAACTAGCCAGGAGGCCCAAGTAGGGAGCTGGGTTAATGTAGTTAGAGGGACTGGAAAGGGGGCAAGGAAAAGGAAGGTCGCTTCTGCTTCTGATCTCCCAAGTAAAATTGCCAAGTTGGGCGATGATGCGAGGGCCTCAGTATCAGAGATGGCAACCCTAGTGGATACTGGTCTCCCTAACAGCCGGGGGAACAGCTCAACTAGTAGTGTGGCGGATGGTAATGCAGGTAGGCCAAGACAGTTAGTTGTGGTAGGGGATTCTATAATCAGGAAGACGGATAGAATAATTTGTCGCCAAGACCACCTCAACCGAATGGTTTGCTGTCTCCCTGGTGCCAGGGTTCGGCATGTGGTGGAAAGGGTGGACAAATTACTAGGGGGGGATGGGGATGACCCAGCTGTCGTGGTCCATGTGGGAACTAACGACAGAATACATGGTAGGTGGAGGTCCTTGAAGAATAATTACAAGGAACTAGGTGCCAAGCTGAAGGGAAGGACCTCTAAGGTTGTGTTCTCTGGAATACTTCCTGTGCCATGCGCATCGCAGGAAAGACAGCGGGAGCTTAGGGAGTTAAATGCATGGCTTAAGTCGTGGTGTGAGGGGGAAGGGTTTGGGTTTTTAGAGCACTGGGCTGACTTTTCATTGGGGTACAAACTCTATTCTACTGATAATTTGCACCTGAATGGAAGGGGGTCTGCTGTGCTGGGGGAGAGAATCCTGGAAGGGGTGGCTGAGTATTTAAACTAGGTGAGTGGGGGGAGGATAATAAAGCAAAGAAAGCAGACAGTGGGATGGATAGGTTAGAGAGGGGTCAGGACATAATGGTGGGTGGAGAGGAGTCCTGTGGGGGGAGGTTAAGAGCAGTGGATAAGGAGATTCATGCGTTACAAACCAGCTGTAAAAATAAATGTAGCCCGAAAAATTGTAATCCCAATAATTCAAAAAATTCCATTAGCCCCAATAACTCAATAACTACAATAAGCCCCATTAACTCAAAAAATACCGTTAGCCCCAATAACTTAAATAACAACGTTAGACGCAATAACGCAAATAATCCCATTAGCCCCAATAACTTAAATAATAACGTTAGACCCAATAACTCAAAAAATCCCATTAGCCCCAATAACTTAAATAGTACAATTAGCCCTTATAACTCAAATAATAACATTAACCCCAATAACTCTGAAAATCCCATTAGTGAGACTATATGTGTAAAACTTAATGGAAATGTAAAGTGTATGTTCACAAATGCCAGAAGCCTAGCAAATAAAATGGGGGAGCTTGAGGCCTTGATACTGGAGGAACATATTGATATAGTTGGGGTCACTGAGACATGGCTGGACTCCTCGCATGACTGAGCTGTTAATCTGCAGGGTTTTACATTGTTTCGCAAGGATAGAATGAACAGAAAAGGTGGTGGAGTCTGTCTGTATGTTAGAAGTAGTATGAAAGTCAGTGTGAACGATGCCATAGTGTGTGATGATTCTGAGGATGTGGAATCACTGTGGGTAGAATTACAAAAGGAGGGAAATACTGAAAAAATAATATTTGGTGTAATCTACAGACCCCTTAATATCACTGAAGAGATAGAAGGTCGGCTGTATAAACAAATAGAGAGGGCCGCCCGGGCAGGTACAGTGGTAATAATGGGAGATTTTAACTATCCAGATATAGATTGGGGCCGGGGGTTGGCTAAAACTACAAAGGGGAGAAAATTCCTAAATTTATTGCAGGATAATTTTATGGGCCAGTTTGTGGAGGACCCAACAAGAAGTGATGCCTTGTTGGATCTGATCATTTCCAACAACGCAGAGCTGGTTGGTAATGTAACTGTGCGGGAAAACCTTGGTAATAGCGACCACAATATAGTTACTTTTGACTTAAAATGTAGAAAACAAAGACAGACGGGGAAAGCAAAAACATATAACTTTAAAAAGGCAAATTTCCCTGGGCTGAGAGCTGCACTACAGGGCATAGACTGGGGGGAGGTGTTCTCAAATACTGATACAGAAGGTAAATGGGACATCTTTAAATCAACTCTAAATAACTATACAGCTAAATATATACCAAAGGGGAACAAATATAAACGATTAAAACTAAATCCTACATGGCTGACAAATGAGGTTAAAAGAGCAATAAACAACAACAAAAATAGCCTTCAAAAAATACAAATCTGATGGGTCAGCTATAACATTTAAACAGTACAAGGAGCTTAATAAAATCTGTAAAAATGTAATAAAAACAGCAAAAATTCAAAATGAGAGACAGGTGGCCAAAGAAAGCAAAACTAATCCTAAATATTTTTTTAGATATATAAATACAAAAAAACCAAGGACAGAGCATGTAGGACCCCTTAATAATGATAATGGGGAGGTTGTCACGGGCGATCAAGAGAAGGCGGAGCTACTGAATGGGTTCTTTAGTTCTGTATATACTATGGAAGAAGGAGCTGACATTGGCCAGGTCAGTGCTGGTAACACATCATATAATGTATTGAACTGGCTTAATGTAGAAATGGTACAAGGTAAGTTAAGTAATATAAATGTAAGCAAATCTCCAGGGCCGGATGGACTACACCCAAGAGTTCTTAGAGAGGTAAGTTCAGTAATATCTGTACCCTTGTTCATGATATTTAGAGATTCTCTGGTGTCTGGTATTGTGCCAAGGGACTGGCGCAAGGCTAATGTGGTACCAATCTTCAAGAAGGGCTCTAGGTCTTCGCCAGGCAATTATAGACCGGTAAGTCTAACGTGCATTGTGGGTAAATTGTTTGAAGGACTTATAAGGGATTACATACAGGAATACATAGGGGATAATAGTATTATAAGTGATAGCCAGCATGGGTTTACTAAGGATAGAAGTTGTCAAACCAATCTAATTTGCTTTTATGAAGAGGTGAGTAGAAGCCTTGACAGAGGAATGGCTGTGGATATAGTGTTTCTGGATTTTGCAAAAGCGTTTGATACTGTCCCTCACAGACGTCTGACAGGTAAGTTAAGGTCCTTGGGCTTGGAAACTTTAGTTTGTAACTGGATTGAACACTGGCTCATGGATCGTACCCAGAGAGTGGTGGTCAATGATTCGTACTCTGATTGGTCCCCGGTTATTAGTGGTGTACCCCAAGGTTCAGTACTGGGCCCGCTGCTGTTTAATTTATTTATCAATGATATAGAGAATGGTATTAACAGCTCTGTTTCTATCTTTGCAGATGACACCAAGCTTTGTAGCACGGTACAGTCTATAGAGGATGTGCATAAGTTACAAGATGACTTGGATAGACTAAGTGTCTGGGCATCCACTTGGCAAATGAGGTTCAATGTGGATAAATGTAAAGTTATGCATCTGGGTACTAATAACCTGCAAGCGTCATATGTCTTAGGGGGGATTAAACTGGCAGAGTCACTGGTAGAGAAGGATCTGGGTGTACTTGTAGATCACAGACTACAGAATAGCATGCAATGTCAGGCTGCTGCTTCCAAAGCCGGCAGGATATTGTCATGTATCAAAAGAGGCATGGACTCAAGGGACAGGGACATAATACTCCCCCTTTATAAAGCATTGGTACGGCCTCACCTGGAATATGCTGTTCAGTTTTGGTCGCCTGTTCATAAAAGGGACACTGCGGAGTTGGAAAGGGTGCAGAGACGCGCGACTAAACTAATATGGGGCATGGAACATCTTAGCTATGAGGAGCGATTAAAGGAGTTACAATTGTTTAGTCTTGAGAAGAGACGTTTAAGGGGGGATATGATAAACGTATATAAGTATATAAATGGCCCATACAAAAAATATGGAGAACTGTTCCAGGTTAAACCCCCCCAAAGGACGAGGGGGCACTCCCTCCGTCTGGAGAAGAAAAGGTTTAGTATAAATAGGCGACACGCCTTCTTTACCGTGAGGACTGTGAATTTATGGAACGGTCTACCTCAGGAACTGGTCACAGCAGGAACAATTAACAGCTTTAAAACAGGGTTAGATACATTCCTGGAACAAAATAACATTAATGCTTATGCAGAATTATAAAACTACATCCCTTTCCCTTATCCCCTTACACCCTTCCCTTCAATTCCCTGGTTGGACTTGATGGACGTATGTCTTTTTTCAACCATGCTAACTATGTAACTATATCTGCAATTTTGGCACGTAGGCTATTCACCTCCTCCTCCAGCTCATAGTGCACATCAATAAGAGAGTTATGGGATCCAGTGAGCTCAGCCATTTTCCCCTCTGTGTGCTCCACCCTAGATTCCAGCTCAGTGACCGAGGTCTGAAGAGGCTGCAGTGACAGAACAATACTACTTTGTATAGATGAATGCAGGGCTTGTAGCATTTGTTTAAGGGAGTTTTCAGTAACAGGGGCCTCTGAAGCAGCTAGGGCAAGAAAGGGGTCAGGTAAACCCAGAGGACCTCCCGTTATGGAGGGAGAAGTAGAGGACAGTCGCTGCCGCTGCTTAGCTGGGCTGCCTGACGGGGACTGAGCTGGGCTGGAATTAAGATGAGGATCTGCTGATAGTCCCTTACCTGCACAAATCTCCCCCAGCTCTGATTCCTCACCTGTCTCCAATGTCGGAAGAGAGTTGCTGCGAGCCCGCAATGTGTGCAGATCTTCACTTCTGGGAGAGCGCTGCGATCTTGCTGACTGTGAGGGCGGAGAAGGCCTGTGCTGCGACATTTCGCAGCGCGCGGCCGCCGGGGGTGAAGTAAAAATCTGTTTGTTTCTTAGGGCGTCCAGCCGTTCTTGTCCTCCTCCTTGTAGCCATCACTTCTGTGAATGTTCCGACACCCGAAAATGAAGTGCAGGAACTGTGCAATGCGCCTTGGGTCGCTTTTTCAGTCGTTCAGCTCAGGAGCTGTGTATTCAAGCTGCCATCCAAGTCGGCCGCCAAGCCATGCCCCTATATATATATATATATATATATATATATATATATATATATATATATATATATATATATATATATATAGCGTATAGATGAGTAGTTCGGCACTGCTAACTTCTGAACCTGAAAGCGGGTGGACACTAAGTCGCTGTAGCGGAGTGGGGGTTCGGTGGTGCTCGGACTCACGTAGAATATTCCATCAGTGCATGAGAAGATAAAGAAAAGTCGGCACTCACCGGATTTCCAATTCAGCAGATTTTATTGCACGTTACTCACAGCCGTAGTACAATTCTCGGGGAGACGACGGATGGTACAAGGGGGGTACCACAGAGAGGCGACACCTGTGTTTCGCACTTAGTAGTGCTTCAACGGGCCTAACTCTTTACCGGAACATGTCGTCTTCTTATACAGGTGAGTTTAGTAATTGGACCTATCACCATCTAACACACCTTGTAAAGTTAAAAGAAGGGGAGGAGGTTGCTTAGTTAAGCTTGTTCCTACTTAGATCTAGCTCATTGTTCAGACTGTAAAGACTAGTTTCGTAAAAAACATTCTTAGAAGCAAACTGAGACATCAACTTTATCATTAAGCCCTAAGACTCCCGTTGCGTCAGTAGCAATTATCCATTGTGTCTCTCTTCTGAGAAGGTTTTTATCTGATCTTAGCCCCGGTCGTGCAGCTACTTTTTCTATTCCTGCAAACCTTAATGATTCGTGACTTCCTCCATGGGCTTCCACTACATGGGAAATAAATCTGGGAGCTCCCTTTTTGGTGCGTAGAGAGTAAAAGTGCTCTCTAATTCTTGCGCACATTTGTCTGATTGTTTTTCCTATATAGTAGAAGCCACATGGGCAAAATATGACATAGACCACGTTTTTTGGTCTACACGTAATAAGTTCGCTAACCGTATGGGTGATTGGACCTATTCTGAATGTTTGCAAGCCGAGATTATATTTACAAAAATTAAAATTTTTACATTGAAAATTCCCTGTTGGTACATGACTAGTTAACCAGTCTGTTTTACTTTTCTTTTCTTTATCTTTTTGTGTATTATGTGCACGTTTCAATACTTCTCCTATTGTTTTCGTTTTCCTATAGGAGATTAATGGTTTCTTTCCTGCCATTTCTTTGAGGTCTTCATCTGTCTCAAGTATATACCAATTCCTCCTAATTGCTCTCTCTATCATTTTATTTACCGGTGAATTCTGAAATGTGAACGTGAACCTATTCAAGGGCGCGTTTTTATGTTTTTTTCTGCATAATTCTTCTCTATTTTTCTCATCTGCTTTTTGTCTCCCTTTCTTAATTAGATCTACTGGGTAGTTACGTTCTATTAGTCTTCTTTCTAACTCGGTTGCCTGTTTTTGATATGTTGAATCTTGAGTGTTATTTCTTTTTAAACGTAAAAACTGTCCGTATGGAATACCGTTTTTAACTGCTTGTGTATGGGAACTTTGATAGTGAAGTATCGTGTTCTTTGCCACTTCTTTCCTGTAACCTTCACTTATTAGTTTCCCTTCTTTCACTAGCAATTTAATATCTAGGAATTCTAGCGTATCTCCGCCATATTGGTGTGTAAACTCCATATTATAACCCTTAGCATCATTAAGGTAATCTACGAACTGATAAAATTGGTTTCTAGTTCCTGACCATATTAACAAAATATCGTCCACAAATCGGACATAAGTTCTTATATATTTTATGAATGGATTAGCAGTAGTATATACTATGTTATTCTCAAAATTAGCTA